>NC_056725.1:681335032-681422532 GCF_019279795.1 Protopterus annectens
TGCCAGTGAACATCTAATGAATGAAGCTTGTATTCACCCTTGTTTTGGTATTTCGGAAAGAAAACAGGGAGGTTAATGGATTGATTAATATTTGCTTCAGAAGCTACCTTAGGAAGAAAGGACGGGTTGGTCCTGAGGTATACACGGTCCGGATGAAAGACCAAGTAAGGAGGCTTGGCCAATAAGGCTTGAAGTTCTGAAACTCTCTTGGCCGAGGTAATGGCTACTAAAAAGGCCGTCTTGAAAGATAAAAATTTCAGATCTACCGTCGCCGCCGGTTCGAAGGGGGGAGCAGTCAAGGCCTGAAGGAATAAAGAAAGGTCCCAAGGAGGAACCACTTGCTTTACAGGGGGCCTGAGAAGAAAAGTACCTTTCAGGAAAATCTTACACAATTTGGCAGACATCAGAGGACTGGAGTCGTGACCAATATGATAATGAGAAATTGCCGCAAGTTGTACTTTGACCGTGGAACTGCTGGCACCATCATTAAAAAGAGTGGTTAAGAAGTCAAGCACCAGAGGAAGGGGAACTGTGAAGGGGTTTAGACCTTGCCGCTCCGCCCACAAGGAGAACCGTTTCCACTTGCTGCGGTAAACTTTCCTGGTGGATGGTTTATGAGCCGCCACCAGGATGGCCTTAACTGGGGACGAAATACCGGGAGTCCTGATCAGGAGTGGAACTGGAGCAGCCAAGCAGTCAGCTTCAGGTTGTCCAGATTCGGGATTGATAGATGGGATGGGTGAGATATCAGATCCGGAATGGGATCTAGAATCCAAGGAGGATTCACTGAGTGAGACCTTAGGAAGGGAACCAGATCTGTCGAGGCCAAAATGGGGCAATGAGAATCATTCTGCACCCCAACCGAGAGGCTTTCTGAAGAACTTGGAGCATCAGAGGCAAGGGGGGGTAAGCATAAAGAAGACCGGGTGGCCAAGCATGCACCAGAGCGTCTCTTGGGGTACCTCCGGGAGGAGGTATTAGAGCGAAAAAACTGTCGCACTTGGTGTTTGAGGGAGACGCAAAAAGATCGCAACAAGGAGTTCCCCACCGTGCGAAGATGCGTTCCGCTACCTGAGTATTGAGAGACCACTCGTAAGGGGTGAGAATGGTGCGACTGAGTTTGCCCGCAAGGATGTTGGAGCAACCCAGAATATGCGTTGCTATGAGAAAGCGGTTGGTGGAGATTGCCCATTCCCACACTCTCATGGCTTCTCGACAAAGAGGGTAAGACCTGGTTCCTCCCTGTTTGTTGATATACCAGACAACAGACATGTTGTCCGACTGAATCGCAATTGTTCCCAAAGGAAGAAAGGCCTGAAGTGCTAGCAACGCTAAGAGCACTGCTCTCATCTCTAGAACGTTGATATGCAGTAAGGTCTCTGAATCGTTCCACGTGCCTTGGACCGTCCGGCCTGCAAAATGCCCCCCCCACCCGAGGCGGGAGGTGTCCGTGGTCACCGTGGCGAGAGGGGGAGAAGCACAAAAGGGGCGGCCTCCGTGGAGATCTGGAGAGTGAAGCCACCACAGGAGGGACCGCTTGCAAGCCTTGCTGATCGCAATGGGATGATGCATAGGAAGAGCAAGATACGACCATTGAACTAGGAGTGTCCATTGAAGGATGCGCATATTGAACCTGGCGAGGGGAAGAAGCGCTATCGCTGCTGCCATGGACCCTAGAGCCCTCAGGACCAACTTTGCCGGAACTGAGCTGGAGTGGAGAATGGCCCACACCTGGAGCTGCAGATTCTGAATTCTGTCCGCAGTGAGGAAGGCTCTTAATCGTCTCGTGTCTAACCTGGCACCTATAAAATCTATGAACTGCGTAGGTGCTAGGTTGGATTTCTCTGTATTTATTGTGATGCCCAGACGGGGAGCAAGATGGAGAAAGGAGTCTCGCGACAATAATAGTAGATGCCTTGTTGGGGCGGTGAGCAGCCAGTCGTCCAGGTAAGGAAAGACCTGCACCCCCTGAAGCCTCAGGTGGGCCGCTACCACTGCTAATACTTTGGTGAACACCCTGGGGGCTGTGGTGAGACCAAAGGGAAGGACCCGGAATTGGTAGTGACTGGCTCCCAGCCGGAAGCGGAGAAACCTCCTGAAGCGCCTGTCCATTAGTATATGGTAGTACGCATCCTTGAGGTCTATGGAGCACATCCAGTGGTTTTCCCCAGAAGGGGGAGAATAGACTGCAACGTAACCATTAGGAATTTCTCCTTGGGAACTGCCAGGTTCAAGAGTGAAAGGTCTAAAATTGGTCTTAGATCCCCCATCTTTTTTGGCACTAAAAAGAACCTGGAGTAGAACCCTGATCCGATCTGGTCTGGGGGGACGGGCTGGATGGCTCTTTTCTTTAGCAGATGGCCAATTTCTGCCAAAGCGGCCTCCCACTGACCGGGTGGAACGTCGGGGAGGGACTGCAATTTTGGCATGTGACGAAATGGGATACGGTATCCTCTGGATATGATCTGGAGGACCCAGCGGTCTGATGTTATGGACTCCCATGCCGCTAGGTGCTCCGAAAAACGTCCCCCGACTGCCTCCAGAGTGGAGCAGCCGGGCAACCCTTCAGGGCTGCTGCGCGGGCCGTTCAGAGAAGGGTTCTCTGGACCCGAAGTTCCTGGGAGCCCCTCTGCCCCTGGGGCAGCGTCCTCCCTATCCTCCTCCGCCACGGAAGGACTGGTTGTCCGGAGCAGGCTGGGATTGCTGCGACTTCCGGAACCACATCTTCTTCTGGCCCTTTTGGTTCCTAGAATAAGGCCTCTGGGGCACAGAGAAGCGGATTCCGACGGCAGACAGCGTCTTCCCGTCCTTTTCGCTCTGGGTCAAAGTATCACGAACAGTTTTGCCAAAGAGGGCAGAACCATCGAAGGGGGCATTCGCAAATGACGCCTTGAAGGGCTCCGTGAAATCGCAATGACGGAGCCAGGCCTGATGTCTGGTAACTAGGCCTGCCCCTGCGGCTCTAGCGGCACCTTCCATAGCATGGGACAGTAGCCGCATAGAGGTATTAGTGACGGACCTGAGAGTGGCCATACGGGTGGAGTGCAACACTTTGTCCTCCTCCGACATGGACTCTGGGGGGGATGCAGCGTATTCTTTTATAAGATCGCGCTGCATCCTAATCACATGTGCCAGGTAGTTCAGCGCCCTTACTGAGAAGGTCGCTGAACTAAACATCCGCTTCCCCAAGCGGTCCATCATCCGAGACTCCTTGCTCGGGGGATGGACTGAGGGACTCTCCTGAGCAAGTTCCCTCTTGGTGGCAGCCGCCGTCAACATGGCATCTACCGGAGGCCCCTTACTCCAATGGGCACGGTCAGCCGGGGGACTGAGTATACGGTCGGGCCTTTTTGGGATTGGCTCCACGGTGTCCGGTTCCTTCCACGCCCTGGTGGTAATGAGGTCCACCAGGGGGTCGGCAGGAGGGGACACCCAAGAGGTAGACGGGCCCGCTTCAAATGCCTCCAAGAACACGGACTCGTCCGAGGAAGACTTGGGGGCAGACCACCCCCCCGATGCGAAGCATTTCCATGATGTCTCCAATGAGACATCCTCAGGGGGTGATCTTGGGGAGCCTTCCCCTTCCTCCAAGTCCGTGTCTTCTGTGAGAGACTCGGGGGAGTCTATGTGCCTCCTTTTGCACGTATGCTTGCGGGGGGCATCCTCCGGGGGGCTGTCAGAGGACTCCTCGCAAGCAGTGACCTGTTCCAAAGGAACAACTTGGGGCAAAGGAGCGGGCTGTCCCAAAGGCCGGATGGTGGAAGCCTGGTCCAGTGCAGATGGAGGGCGGGACTGAGCCGAAGCAAGTGCCGGGGGTCCGGAAACCCTCAACAGGGCCCTCTCCACTACATCAGAAGCCGAGGGGGAGCCGACCTCGACCAAAGGATCCGACAATCGGCTCCCCCTGGGATCCGAGGAGTGGATCGGAGCCGGCGCCGAAGCACTCGGATCCGAGGGGACAGTGTGCTCTGACACAGACAGCGCCGAAGGAGCACTGATCCCCCCGGATCCGAAGCTCGGATCCAGGCTCCGAGAGGTCAGATCCGAAGCACTCGAGGGCAGGGTCGGATCCGAAGTACCGAGTACTATCGGCGCCGACCCACCCCCGGCTCCGAAGCTGCTCGGCTCCAAGTGCTCCGAACCCGGGTAGCGGGTCGGAGAAGGAGCTATAGGTTTAAAGAAAGGGGTTGAGCTCCCCCCCAGAGGGGGGGGAGGCAAGAGCACTCCCATCTGCATCTGGGCCTGGATGAACCTTCTCATCATCCGGTCCAGATCAGCGTCCGATAAACTATACGTCGATCTCGACGAGGCTACCGAGGTAGGCCTTGAGTGCCTCTTGGATAGCCTCGACGGAGATCGGGTCTCCTCCTCCTCAGGTCCTGGTGAAAAGCACACAGGTGACCGGAGCCGAGGAGGGGGAGAACCAGCAGACAAGGAGGCCGGAGGAGAAGCCCACTTGGCAGGCGGGGCCGACACAGAGGTCTCGGCCCGCCGCTTATGGTGCTTCTCCCTCCGGTCCTTCCTTCTAGCTTCCCTCTCCTCCGAACCACTACAGGGAGGTTGAGTCCCAGGAGGAGGAGGGGGAGCCGGAGAGGAGGGAACCGTAGACACGGTACCCCCCGAAGGAGTGGAGGTCGGAGCCGAGTCTGGGGGCAAAAGTCCCGCCAGGACCAGCTTAGACCTCCGCTCCTTCAATGCCCTGGGGTTGAACCCTGCACAAATGGAACATCCAGAAGTGAGGTGTTCAACCCCAAGGCATCGAACGCACCGAGTGTAGCCATCAGCAGGGGAAAGCTTATGGCCACACTCGGAGCACTTCGAAAAAATAGTCTTAGGTTGTTCAGACATCCTAAGAGCCTAGAAATTACTTAAACTAATGTTAAAAAAGTAAAAGTAAACTAAACACACACACAGGCCCAAACACACACTACGCTACCAGCGAGGGGAGGGAAACTAATTACAAAATATTAAAACAACTAAACAAGTTTAACTACCAAAAAGGGAAACTTAAACTTTCACACAAACTGTCAAAAAAAATATTAAATTTTAGCACTAGAATAACTAGAAAATCCACTTAGCTGTAGAGCTCAAGAAAACCAATCTGGTCACCAGCGCGGCAAACTAGATCTGAGGTCATGTAGGGAGAGCAGGGCATTATGGGTGAGGGGAGGAGCTGAGAGCTCAGATCCATAGCTGGAAAACCATGCCGGTTCGGATCCGATATCGGATCCATAACCCACAGGTTGCAGACAAATGAATTTCCTACTTCAGATAAAGCATTTACTGTATAAACAAAGGTATTTTTTACAAGGAAAAAAAGAAATTGCACCATACCTGAGCAAATTTAAAGAAAATAATAGTATTATGAGAGGAAATTAAGGATACCTCAGGTGTATTGCATAGTACACAAGATAAGATCATGGAAAACTATGTCAGACTAACTTTTAGAGGACAGACAACACAATCTAGCAATGACTAGAAAGTAGATACTTTTTCAGAAAAAAGATAATAAGGATTTGGAAAAGAAGATTAAGGTGGAAGAATTGAAAAATATTTTGAAGAGTGTTAATTTGGAATCTGTCAGGTCTAGATGGTGTAGAATATAAAATGTATAAAATATGACAATAATACCAAAAAATGTTTTTAAAGGTGCTAAATGAATGGTTAAGTAAAGGATTACAATATAAAGAAATGTACAGTGATATAATTAAATTTATATGGAAAAAAGGTGATGTACGAGATAGAAAATTGGAGACCTATAGCTTTAAATAATACATACTATAAGATTTTCCTGACAGTTTTACAAAATAGAATGGAAGGAAAAATAAGTAAGATTATTCACACCTGGCTAGAATTTCTTTAACTTTGGGGGCAAACAAAGAAGATCCATCAAAAGGAGCATTGACGAAGGAAGACTTGAATGACTCCAGAAATTCACATGGGCGCATCCTGGTGTGTCATCTAATAGCAACGCCTGAACCAGCTGACATGGCCGTCCCTTCTGCTGCATGTGAAATGAGCCTCATGGGCGAGTTGGAAATAGACTCCAGGGTAGCTAACTGGGAGGCTAATTTTTCTTAGACCTTATCAGGTACAGCTCCTGCTAGGGTGTTTGATAGTTCCTTGATCAGATCCCTCTGGAGCCTAGTAAAATGTGCCAGAAAATTCAAGGACCATAAGGCGACCGTTGATGATCCATAGACCCCCTTTCCAAATCTGTCCATCTCTCTAGACTCTCAGTTAAGAGGATGAACAGAGGACCTTTCTTCGGTGAGTTCCTTTTTGGTGGACGCTGCTACCACCATGGCATCTACTGCTAGCCCTTTAGCCCAATGTTGATGGTCCTGAGGTGCAGAAAGGATCTTATCTGTCTCCAGGGAATCAGTTCTATGGAGTCAGAAGGTTTCCAAGCCTGCTGAGCGATCAGTTTATAGAATCATAGGAGGCTACTAGGCTAATGGCCTTAGGGCCCTTACAAGCTTAGCCAAGAGTTTATCCCCAAAAAGAAACCTCAGTCAGCACTTGTTGCCCCCATCAATGAGGGCCACAGGGGAAACCCCTGGGACAAATATGTGGTTTCCCATCCACTCATCAAGGTTGAGCTTGAAGAGGGCCAGCAGGCTACTCTGTTTGATGTGTATGTGAAGTCTATTCCAGAGACTGGGCAGCCTCAGGCAGACGAACCTGTCTATCCAGCAGGTTTTGTTGATGTCACACATTAGATTCAGGCCTTTCAAGTGGGTAATGCGCGAGGAGTCAGACTTACGGATATGAAGCATCTCTAGTAGGGCAGGGTCCAAAATTGTCCTGTAGGCGAGACACAGATCACCTCTGAGCAATTTCTTCGATACTGAGTAAAGTGATAGTGATTTCAGCCTGTCCGCATAGGACAAGTGTTGGAAGCCATGGATTCTCTTTGTGAGGTATTTCCATGACCTTTCCAGTTGGTGCACATGTTTGGAGAGCTACAGGGCATTATACTTGATTATTGGTTTAATGAGGGAGGAGTACAGAGAGGTAATAACCTATTTTTTTCTGGATGTAATCCCTTTACTTATGAGGTGAACCAAGTAAAAGGCTTTTCTGACCACTGCCACTAAATGACAGTTGAATGTGAGATTGTTGTCAATCTGAGTACCCAGGCCTCTCACCACAGGTTGTCTGTTTGGGGAGTTGCTGTTGATGTGGTAATCAGCAGAAGACATGTTTTTGCTGAATGGTATGATAAACCTTTTTTTGCATTTAGCTTGGGGCTGCGACTTTAGCACCAGTCATTAGTTGCTGTGAGACCCTCTTGCAGTACATTAACATTATTTGGGGAGTCAAGGACAGCAATCAAGTTACAGTCATCCACAAACTTGGTCAGCCACAGGCCTTTTCTCTTTGCCTGGATTTCTGAGAAGTAGATGCCAAACAATAGGGGCCCCAAGACAGATCCCTGGGGAACTCCACTAGTGACAGGTCTGCTATTGGAGGTAGAGGCGCCTGTTTTGACCTTGAGGGTCCTGTAGATGAGCCAGTTGGCTAAACACCGGATGAGCGAGGGATTTACACCGAGTTGTGTTAGCTTTTTGATGATGCCCAAGTGGGGGGTTGTGTCAAAGGCCTTGGCCAAGCCAAGGTAAACTGTATGTACTAACTTTCCCTCATCCAGAACCTTGGTGACAGTCTCAAAGAAGTCAACCAGGTTCAACAAGTAAGATCTATTTAATGAAATTGTCAGGGGAAGGGGTAACCCAGGAAGTAGACAGGTGAGAACAAAAGTCTTACAAGTACACAGACTCCTCAGAGGTAGGGTCTTTGGGCTTCCAGTTACCCCTCTAAGGATCTCAAGAATGTTCTGGGGGTGACTGGGGGGGACCCTCCCAATCATCAAAATCAGTGTTCTCAATGATGGTATCTTCAAGGGAGTCCATGTTTTTTCCTCTTACCCATTTTCTTCCAAGGAGCCTCCACAGTGGGAATGTCGGAGGAGGTCTCGGAAGAAGGGTGGTCCTCAGTTGAGATATCTTGCAATCTTGGAGATCGCTGTCCGGGCGTGGATGTTGGTGGAAGCTCCTGTTAAGAAGGGGTCAGGGGATGAAACTCTGATACAGTAGGAGCCACCTGAGAACCTGCGGTGGCCAATGCCCTCTCCATAGCCTGGAAAGCAGCCCCCTCCCTGAGGATGCATGGGAGCCCAGAACCGAGAAAGATGAACTCAGAACCAGGGTCACACCTCACCCGGAGAGACCAACCTCCAAGGCCGGAGCAGAGGAAGGACCCCCAGCCACCAGAGTCCCAAGAGGAAAGGATGATTCTGAATAAAAAAAAACAGGAGTCAACTCAAACCTCTCAAGCCCGACAGTGGAGCCATGATCTTGAGACTGCATCGGAGGAAATAAGAGTCAAGTCCAGAACCGAAGGTAAGGGGGCTGTTGGTGCCAGAGCAATAGCAGCTTAAGTAGCAGAAGTGGGGAGCTCTAAAGCCTCCGAGGGAGTCAGAGGAGGAATAGCCAGAGGAGTCCTGGGAGAAAAAAATCCCTACTCCAGGAAGGAGAGAGGTTTGGGGAAAAAGAAGAGAGACCCCTCGCCGTGAGAAGCTGGTCCACCAACCTCTCTACATCGACCTCTTTAAGACTCTTAGAGGAGCAAACAGACAAACCAAAGGGAGATTCTGGCCTTTCTAGGAAGGGACTGGGAAGATGACCACAGAAGGGGTCAATGGAAGGGAGAATAGTTCGTCCTGGGTGTATATAGCAGATCAATTTTCAGCACCGAAGAGAGGGGGTGACCTGTTGAGGTGCAGAAGGAGATGTCAGAACTGACGTGGAAACTAAAGAAGCCAGTGCCAACTGAGGTGTCGGTGCAGGAGCCAGTGCCAGGGTTGGTGCTGGAATTGGTGCCAAAGGCACCGAAGTGACTGGTGCTGAAGAGGGAATTAGTTCAGAAAACTTCAGAACTTTAGCTCTCAGTTTCAAGGAGGAACCGACAGAATGAAACTTCTGCTTTCCTGATGTTGGTGCCAGTGGAGATGTTGGTACCAAGGAACTGCTTTTGGAACCAGAGGCCTTCGAGACTTGTCACCCTTGGATAAAGCTTCTTCAAAGGGGACTTAAAAAGCCCTTTAAGAATGAGATTATTTCATCATTCTACCAAGGCCCTAGTAGTGAAGGTCTGGCAGATAGTGCACTCAATGTCTGAATGAGGAGCACTTAAGACAATACAAGCAAGCTGAATGCCTGTCAGAGTTCAGCATTTTTCGGCCGCTGTCCTGGTATTGCTTAAAACCAGTCATGCCCTTAGACTTTTCTGCCATGTTAACAAGTGGCAGAAGAGAAGTCAACAAACACCACACACACACACACACACACACACACACACACACACACACACACACACACACACACACACACACACACACACACAGAAATCAAACAAGGGAAAGAAAGGAGGAAGTTCTACCAACAATGGTAGAAAGAACTACCAAAATGGTAAAGAGAAAGGGAGAGAGGAAAGACTACCAGCGATGGTAGGAAAAGAATAACAAGTATGGAAACACACACACACACACACACACACACACACACACACGCACAGGAAAAGATGGGTAGAAATATGAAGAAAATTAAAAGTTTTATGAGAATAAAAGGAAGAAAGACTAATATGTTTTAAAATTCACTTAGCTGTGAGAGAAGTCGGCTGACGCATTTTGCTATAAGAGCGGCAAACGAGATCTAAGGTAAATGGGAGAAGGGCATTGTGGGTAGACTATTAGCTCAAGAGATATTTGGCTGGCACGAGCTGTATAATGGCCAGACTGGTTCCGAGGATCGAAACCAACACCCAACAATCAAGAATAGATGAATATTGATAACATCAGATCTACTATTAGTGAATTGGATGAAGAATTTGGGAAAGTAAATGTTGGTCAGTACAAGGCCCAGATGGTATAGGACATGGAATATACAATAACTTAATGGATTAGCAAAGATATTATTTTGTATTTGTAGTGACTAAATGGCTGAAGGAAGGGTTTGTTTATTAACAGTTATATAGTGAGATATTAAATTTTATATGGAAGAAGAATGAGAAGAATGAAATATAAAATTGAAGAACCATGACACTAGATAACAGAGATTATGACATTTTTATGAGGATAATACAGAGAAGAACAGAAGGAATGATGAGGGATATTTTGGAAGATAGGTATATATGGTATAAAACAGAAGGGATGTCAAGAACTATTATTGATTGTGAGAGAAATTGTGGATGATACTGTACATAAAAGGAAGGATATGAAACTTATGGTAGATGATATTAGCAAGGCATTTGACACTGTAGAATATGATACTTTGTAGGATGTTATATAGAAGTATGGAATAGTTAATATAATAGAATTAGGAGTGTGTATTTCAGCATATCAAGATAATAGTGTGAGAGTGTTAGTGAATTGGTGGCTGAGTAAAGAAATATGCGTGAAGTGTGGAATAAAACAAGGAAGTCCCATGAGCAAAATATTGTTTGCACTGGTAATGAATGTGATAGCATATGTAGTAGCTTATAAAATGAAAGATACTGGGATGCAAAAGAAGGTAGTGATTCCAGCAGTTTAACATTCACAGATGATATAGCTGTAGCTGCCAAAAACAAAATATTGATTAAATAAGTGTTAGTTTGTCTGAGTGGATATTTAGAGGAAATGGGAATGACTTTGAATAAAAATAAAAGTAAGTATTTAGGTGATGTGGTAAAAATTGTGATGAGTATTTTTCAGTGAATGAGGTGTCTTTGCTTGGAATAAAATTTGGGAAAGATGATGTAGTTATGATGCAATATGAATGTTTGATAAAAGAAAATAAATATGTCTACTGTAGAGGACATATAGATTATTATTCAGGAAAAAGGTTTATCTGGTGAATTCTAGGTTAATGGAAAATAATATACATGTCAAATCCCACAAAAGCATGAACATGAATTTGTGCAATTGGTGTTTTCTTTCATATGGGGTTCAAGGCTAAACCCGGTGAAAAGAGTTATGCTGCATATGAGCGAAGAGGTAGGGGGATGGGGTTACTAAATCAAGTTGTTTATTCTGCTTCTTTAAACTTGTATCAAATATTTATGTGGGTTAAGGAATAGAATGAGAATTTAATACTGAGAACGTTTAAATACAAGTACAAACATTTCTGGGAAATGATGGAGATAAGAAAAAGAGAAAAAGAATATAGAAATGAAGAAATTAAAAATTATGAAAAATGCAAACATGGAAAATAAAAATTGATGATACAGAGAAAAATAGAAGGATGTTGTATAATAATGTGAGGAAACAATATATTATGTCAATCCATGGGAAATTTTACCAAAAGAAGTTAATAAAGAAATTAAAGTAAGGAAAAGTGGTGTACCAAGAAAGTAGACAGTCAGGATTTCTTATTGAGACCAATATTAAATATGTTACCAGTGAAGGGGAATATGTCATATTAAAAAAAAGTTGAAAGAGTGTATGCATTTTGTGGGGATGAAAAGAGTAGTGAGTTTGCAAAAAGTTGTGTGAAGAAAAATTTTTGAGAATATTAATGATGTAAAAAAAAAGTTATGTACTCACCATAATGTTCCATCTGTGGTGTCCATTTTCATTCTTCCTCAACTAATGATTTCAAATCTGACTCAGCCATTGCTAAAGCTCACAACCAAAAACTCTGGAGCTTTTCCTTTACCCATAATGCACAAACCTGAAGTACCTCAGATCTTGTTTGCTGATTTTTACTAGAAAGACATATATGCAGTGTATAAGAAGAAAGGGGAGTGAATGATTTGCATGCAGTCAAATATTGAGAAGACTATATCTGGAGCTCAGTATAAAGGACAGTGATGTTCTCTAACCACTCATTCTTCACAAGTTTTAAAAGGATGAAGGTTAGTGGGTGGGGATTTGAGGAAGAATGAAAATGGACAACACAGATGGAGCGTTATATTGAGTACATAACTTCTTTACCTGATGTTGTCAATTTTCATTCTATCCTCAACTAACGTGACAGAGTCCCCAGCTACCTAAGATCCTGGGTGGACTCAAGGAAGGATACTCCTGAGCACCACTGACCCAAATGATGCTCTACCTCTGGAGACCAGATCCAATTTGTAATGAGTAGCATAGGTATGAGGAGTAGCCCAAGTTGCTGCTGCACATATATCATCCATGGACGCTCAAGATTGGAAAACTGAGGAAATTTCCATGGATCTAGTTGAACGAACCCATAATGGTTATGGTAAGGTAATACCCAAATTGCTATATATGAATGAAATACAGTTAGTCGCCCTTCTGTCTAAAATTACTTTGGCAACTGGCTTTCCCACTTTAACTTCTGCAAATGAAAGAAACAATCGGTCAGTTTTTCCTGATGTCTTTTGTTCTGTGTAGATAAAAACATAATTGTCTGTGACCATCCAATAAATGTACCATGATTCACCTTTGTTAGCCAATTTAGGAAAGAATTCTGGCAAATTAATAGACGTACTGACATTAGATTCTGACACCACCTTAGGAAAAAGGATGCATTGTTTCACAGTGTTAACTCCATCCTTGTGAAATTTCAAATATGGAGGTCTTGAAGATAAGGCCCAAATCTCTGAAATTCATCTGGCAGAAGTAAAGGCTATTAGAAATATTGTCTTCCAAGAAAGATATTTAAGGTCACACTTAGTTGATGGTTCAAAGGGGGAATGAGTAAGCGCTTGCAGTACCAGATTCAGGTCCCATGGTCTTTACAGAGGTCTTAAAAGAAGAGTGCCTCACAAAAAGGATTTGCAGAGCTTATGAGAGGCAACAGAGGAACCGTCAAACCCAATGTGAAAATTCGATACTGCTGCTAACTGAACCTCAACTGTAGAGGAACTAGCTCCTTCTTTAAAAAGTCAGGTCAAAAATTCAAGGATGTGTATTAGAGCTGAAAAGGGATCAACATTATTTTGAGAAGCCCACTAAACAAACCTTTTCCATTTACTGGAATACAGCATAAGTGTAGAAGGTTTATGTGAAGATAAAAGTATATGTCAGACTAGGAAAGAGAGTATAGGTTGTCTGGCAATTAATGGAGCTGGAGAAGGTAGGCCATCAGCCTTAGGTTTGATATATCTGGTTGGATCATGCCTGTCGGGTGAGACATGAGGTCTGGAGTTGGATTCAGAACCCAAGGTTGGTGAACTAAGTGAAGCCAAAGGAAGGGGAACCAATTCTATCAAGGCCAGTAAGGTGCAATGAAGATGACTTTGCTCCTCAACATGGCAGTTTTCTGTAGGAATTTTGTAATTAGTGGGATTGGTGGATAGGCATATAGTAGACCAGGGGGCCAGTCATTAAGTAGACCATCCCTCCAAGTAGCTGCTACATTTGTTGTTTAGGAGAGAGAAACAAAATTTAAAACCTACCACAGGTGAGGGGTTATGCCCCCCACACCCCCCTAACTAAATATACCAATTCCGATATTGCACTACAGTGGTTAAAAGGGCAAATTCCAGATGGTGGTCAACCGCTGCTTTTTCTTTAGGAAAAATTTCATTTAAAAGTCCGTTCAAAGGTTTGTGGTTTCAACAAAAAGGGTTTGGTGTATAGGGATTCAGTCGTTAGTGGTTTCGATTAAATGATATAGACCCAGAAGAAACACTGCATCAGCTGGTAGTTCGCAAACTTACTAGAACACTTTGATGACACTAACACATAGTCATATTTTGGGAGGACACTTGGGAATTGGGGGGAGGGGGACAAAGCTAGCATTCTAGCTAGAGTTTACTGGCCTGGCATAAAGAAACACACTGAGAATTTCTCTGCAGCAGTCTAAGTTATCAAAAAATCTGCACCAGATTCTTGAGTCGGAAATCTATTGATAGCTACACCTATTACTACAGTCCTATTTGACTGGGTAGTCATTGATCTTATAGCTCTATTAGTAAAGTCTTGTAATGGCTACTGATGCACTATACTGATTACTGACTGTGATACTAAGTTTCCTGAAGCAGCACCACATTGAAAAAACAGCACTAAGTCAAGAGAAAGAGAGTACAGTTGTGTAAAATCTTACCTTAACAGTAGATGTCCCTCTCTTCACTGCTGCAGTATTCTTTACATAATGGATTTCATGTCAAGGGCAGCCCAACATCCAGCCAGTATACCAAAGCCTTGGGAAAATACAGACATCTCACGTTACATGCATGCTCCCGGCTCAGGATATAGGACATAAAGATGACGTGCAGGCATACACACCTCAGAACACAAAAGCCCCAGGATGAACAGATATTCCTAGGAACTAGGGGGAACATGTGCATCCAGAAAGAGAAAGAGGAAATAATTCCAGGCCAGGAAGACAGAAGGAATAAGGCAAAGCAGAAGGGGGCAGAGGGAACGAGTGAATACTGCAACTGTGAAGAGAAGGATGTCTACTGTTACGGTAAGAATTTACACAACTGTATTATGTCCTTCCATATCACTGTTGCAGCATTCTTTACATAAGGGAAAGTACAAAAGCTGAAGAGGAAACTTGGGAGGAGGAAGACAAACCAATGCAGGACAGCACTTGCAAAGCCAACCCTTGCTCTGGAAATAACATCCAACTTGTAATGCTTAATGAAGTTATGGACAAATGTCGAAGTAGCATCCTCAGGGGTGGAACTAGTGTCCAATCCTTTGAAAAAAGAACCACAGGAAGCAACAGCTCTAGTAAAACGAGCCTTAACAGAGCTAGAAAGACATTTACCATGAAATGAATAACAAAATGAAATAGGCTTGGAGATCGAGGAAGATATGGTTTGCTTAGAATCAGCCAAACAGAGACCTGGGATGAAAGGAAACAAAAAGTTGCTCAGATTTGTGAATAGCCTTAGTCTCATCCAAATAATATCTGAGCTGTTTATGCAAATCCAAAGTGTGAAGAACCTTCGCACTAGCAGACTGCAGAGAAGGAATGGGAGATTAATAGATATGTTTACGATACAATTCATTAACCAGCTTAGGAATAAAAGAAGGAATAGTACAAACAGACACCCTGTCTCTATGAAAAACTAAAAAAAAGGAGAAATAGCCATAAAAGCCTGGAGTTCAGAGACTCATTTAGCTGAAGTAAGTGCCAAAAGAAGAACAGTCTTTAAGTACAATACTGGAAGGTGGCTGAAGCTACAGGCTCAAAAGGAGCCTGAATCAATTTCTGAAGTACAAAATTAAGGACCTAGGATGGTGGAATAGGCTTCCTGGGAGGCGTGATATGAAGGACACCGTTAAGCAACTGTTTGACCTGAAATCTTCAGGCGAGAAAGTGAATCAATGACAGACAAGTAGAAATAACTGAAAGGTGAACATTAACCGAAGAATAAGCTAACCCAGCATGCAATTTGCACAACTAAGAGCGAATCAGAGGGATCCCCACAAAAAATGGATCCTGGTTAAGAGAAATGCACCAAACAGAAAATCCCTTCCATTTGGACAAATATTATTTTCTGATAGTATGTTTCCTGGCCTCCTGCAGAACCTTAAGCACATCCTCAGGAAAAAAAAGTGCATAAAAAGAATCAAAACCCAATCACCCATAACATCAGTTGAAGAGTGGACAAGTGAGGATGGATCAGAGATCCCTTGTCTTGTGTGAGAAGGCCCACCCTATGAGGTAACTTGTGGTGATTGCCTGTGGCCAGGTGAAGAAAAAGGGGGAACCAATGCTGTCTGGGCCAAAAGGGCATCAGCAGTAAGATTTTGGAGTAGTCTTGCTTGATCTTGAGCAGGACTCTTGGAATCAGAGGAATAAGAGGCAGGGGAGGGAAGACAGAGAAACGTCCCCTTCCAAGGAAAAGAGAGGGCATCCAGCTTCCATGCCAGAGGACTTGGGACTCTGGCATAAAAAAAGAGGAAGTTGTCTCTGTTCAAAGGGGAGGTACCTCACAGATACACAATGTTACTCAGCTATCCCTCGCACATAAGCTTATTCTCAACCCCTCCCTCTGTCCCTCCCTGTCTTCTGTATTTAAAATGCACATACCTGACAGAATATTAAGGTCTAACAACCAAAATCTATTAGAAGTGTATAAACCAACCCGTCCCCCTGGCAAAAATCTTCTATCACATGGCCTAGCTCGACTCTGGAACTCTCTACCTCCATCTATCCGTATCACCTCTAACCATTTTATTTTCAAAAAATCTCTTCACTCACATCTTCTATCTCAGTGGGAATGCTCTTGCTCTCACCCCTCATAACTAATACTGGGTATTTCCTTTTCCTTTTCCATTTCCTTTCCTTTCTCCTGCTTATACCCTTGATTTCACTCTAACATTTCTCCTAACTCTTATATTATTATTACTATAGTATCTGCAAGAATATACTACACTATACCTCATAAGTGCAGGACTCTTAATATGTAATGACTTATTTTTAATTGTAAAATCCTGTTTAATCTGCTTCTCATATAAGTTTTAACTCTTGTTGAATTAATTGTAATTGTTTGTTTATTATCTGTATTGTCTACTCAAAATTTTTATTTACAATGTCTAAACATGTCAAAGAACCTATTGTAACCGAAAATGTCTGGAGCTTTTCTCCCCAGGACTCCATTGAAAACGGGTTCGTCTTGGCCCAATGGACTATCCTGGTAAACCAACTGCAAATAAAATAAATAAATAAATAAATAAACACATCTCTGTGAAGCATCCTTTCGTAAGCCTGTGTACTGGACCTCCTCAAAGAGTCTGCCACTATATTTTGCTCTGAAGAAATATAGATAGCCTGATACTGGACAGCTAGGTCCAACACCTGAATGGCAAGTCTGCAAAGAAGGTAGGACCACATTCCCCCTTGCTTGTTGATATGTCACATCAATGTGGTGTTGTCTTCAAAATTTTGATGGGCCCTTGAAGAAAGACAGAATGAAAAGTCTGAAGAACTAAAAGGAAAACTCTCATCTCCTTTCTGGTGATGTGGTCTGACCTCTGATGAGGAGGCAGGAGATCCTGGACCTTGAAGGAACCGAAGGAAGGAAATTACTTCTTCTGAATGAAAAATACTCACATCTCTTGTTTCTTTTAAAGTTTCTTTAGATAAGATTACTTCAATCTGAGAAAGTCATTTTTACGATGAAAGCGCTTATCTAATAAAACTTTAAAAGAAACAAGAGGTCTGAGCATCTCTTTCCTGAAGAGGATAATACTATATTTCTTGGCATTTAGTTTCAGACCTTTTCCTATGCACCAGGTTTTTCTTCATGAAAGTTCATTCTGAAGGGTACATGTTTTTTTCTGAGATTTTGACATTTTTCTCCAATATGCAATCATCAGCAAATATGGCCAACCAATGATTGCTGTTGTCAGCATTAAAGTCACAGAATAAGTGCCAAACAGGTGAGGTCAAAGCACAGATCCCTGAAGGACACCATTGCTCACTCTCTCCCTCTCTCTCTAGGTTAGGTTAAAAAGTTTAAGAGGAGGAGTGCATATTTGATATTTGTTAATTAGACAACTTGGTATATTATCAGGACTGATACAGAAAGTATTTTTGTCTTATAAAGTATTTTCAGAACATGTTCCTTTGTGATGATGGTGGTGGCATGACTTGAGTGGTGATTGGAGGTTTAGAGAATAAATTTGAAGAAAACTTGTTTGTCAACGTATCTGCTATGTCTTTGGGGCTTGAATTACAGACCTCACTGAGGAACAGTTCAGCACAATGCTGTAAATTATTTCTTAGGACTTCTACTATAATGGAGGAAGGACTTGTAATTATCATTTGCCTTAGTTGCCAGTGTCAGTTCATGTGACTCTGGTCTTTACAGTGGCCTTAAATGCCTTGCTAAGTTTTTTTTTTTATATTACTTTTCATGCCATGCATGTGGGGGGGGGTCTGGTGACAACTACTGTTTTAATGAGTTTCTTCCCTTTATTATAAACTTTGTTGATGTCAGCTAACCACTAAGTTGGTTTGTGTCTGAATTTCCCAATAGACAGGACTCCTAGATCTGAGCATTTATTTAAATGGGCATAAAAATCCTTAGGGTAACTCTTTCCATTTAAATACAATGTACATTATATATATTTTCTTTGCTACTATCATCAGTCCAACATTACAAAAAAATGTTGAATTCCTCCCTTCCCTTAAACCTCACTCCTCCTCCTCCTGAACATTATTATGCATGTGTTTTTTCCCACAATTTCCATTTACTTCTATGTACTTTGTTCCTTCACTTTTCTAAAGATCTCTCTTCCAGTTCTTTTACCTCTTTTATTACATAACTCAAATACAGTTGGTGTAGACCTTGATTTCCATTTTATACTCATTTATTTTTTTGTCAGCTAGCAGAATTAAACTTAATAAGGCCTTAATATGTCTCGGAAATTCAGATACTGTAGCCTACCTCAAAAGAATAATTTCCTTACATCCATTTGCTCACCAAATATTTCTGATAGAGTACTCTGTAGGGAGTTTTTAAAATCAGCCAGCTCATTACATTCCCAAGTATGTTCCCAGTTACCTCTCTTTTTCTCCATCACATCTCCAACATTTGCTATCTACCTGAGGAAAAATTCTTTGAAGTGTGCTTGGGTTTGCCTATGTCTTAAGAAATAATTTAATAAAGGTGTTTAAAAAAATCTTTAGTGCAAGTGGCTGCATACTCAGGGTCAACTAGGAGAGGTTTGATGAAAATGCTGAAAAGGATAGATGCCAATATGGATCCTTGAGTGGCTTCAGCAGTGGTTTGCAGTTCAGGGTGAATATTAGTCATTATTGCTAATCAAGAATATTGTTTGTTAGGTCTAGTCTGGATAGACCAAAGCTGCATAAAGCAAATAAATTGAGCAGGAGGGTTAGTGGACTCGGATGAAGGCTTCAGCAGTGTCTACAAACAATGTTCATGTGAGAAGCAGTCCTCATGTGAAGAGTTCTTTGTTTTTTATGGATGAGTATTGTGTCTGTTAGGGTGTGTAGGGCAATGAGGTGGGATGAAATTATGGTTTACAGAAAGACAACTCTAACTTCTTCTTCTTCTTCTTCTTTTTCTTCTTTTTCTTTTGGGCGATCACCTTGTCCGGCACCTTGTCCGCATTGAATGGCAGTGAGTGGCCCTGCTGTTGAAGAGTTGCCAGCCGCCGCCCAACCTTCCACCAGAGCACACACCTCACACCCAGGGCCAATTTTAGGGTCCCCATGTGTCTCCAGCATCTGCATGTCTTGGGGGGGGAGTGGGAGGACCGGAGGAAACCCACGACGACAGGAGGAGGATGCAGACTCACGACAGAAGGCACCCACACCCCAGGAGACCCCAACCGAACCTCTTGCTTTGGCGGCAATGCTAACCACACTGCCACCGTGGTACGCCCAGAAAGACAACTCTAACAAAAAGTAAAATTTATTGTGAACCCTAATTCTAAAATGCTATCTTCTGGCAGACAACCCTTCTCCTCATCATACTGCATAGACAACACATCACTAAAAAATGAAAATGGAGTCAGGGGCCTGGATACTGGGGTTGATAACACATAAAAAGAAGTTATGTACTTACCATAACGTTTCATGTGAGTTGTTCATCTCACCTTCTTTCTTTACTGATGGGTTCGGAGCCGATCCCTCGGCTCTGATACAGCCAATTGCAAAGCTGGAGGTCTTCAAATAGCTCGAGGCCAAGTCCCTATCCCATGATTCACCTGTGAATTACCTCAGATCTTGTTTGCTGTGTATACTAATACCATATGTCATTGTTACATTCCTAGAGAAAAGGAAGAGAAGGTTTGAGTAACCAGGATGGATCCAGCATCTCGGTCATCTATCAGCCCAGGAGGGGGTAGGATGGAGGGACGCAAGAATGAAGGCGAGATGAACAACTCACATGGAACGTTATGGCAAGTACATAACTTCTTTATGTGAAGTTGTTCAATCTCGCCGTTCATTCTTTACTGATGGGCAGTGTCCCAAGCACCATCAATCTCGGGTGGATAACGGGAGTATATTTCTCAGGACTGTGGATCCAAAGGAGGCCCTGTCCCTGGAGGCCTTATCAACTTTGTAATGAGTGATAAAGGTATGAGGTTTTGACCAAGTGGCTGCTGCACAAATGTTATCAATGGGAAATCTGGCAGAAAAGGCAGATGATGTAGAAATTGCTCTAGTTGAGTGAGCTTTAATCTTGAGTTGCAAAGGTATATTGGCAGCTGAACAGGCAAAGGTGATACAATCAGATAACCACTTAGACAGAGTGGTTTTAGCCACTGGTCTCCCTTTCCTGGAGTCTGAGAATGAAACAAAAAGCTGGTCTCATTTCCGGAAATCTTTTGTTCTATCCAAATAGAATCTGAGCTGTCTGTGAACATCAAGTTTGTGCAGCATACACTCTAAATTGTTAGAATGATTGGGGAAGAAAACTGACAAATCAATAACTTGGTTGAGATTGGTTTAGGTGAAAACTTTGGACAAGAATGAGGGATTTGTTCTAAGTGATACTCTGTCAGCATGAAATATCAAATAGGGAGGCTTGATGGATAAAGCCTGAAGCTCTGACACTCTGCGGGCAGAAGTAATAGCTACCAGAAAGATGGTCTTCCAAGACAAAATTTGAGATCACAAGATGAAGCTGGCTTAAATGGTGGGAGATGTACGTGAAAGCATAAAATTTAGATTCCATGGACAATAGGGAGATTTCACAGGTGGCCTAATATGAAAAGTCCCTTTGAGAAATGCTTTGGATAACTTGTGAGACATGATATTCAAACCTTCAAATCCAACATGAAAATTAGAAATAGCAGCCAATTGAACCAGAACTGTTGCTGCTGCAGCTTCTTTGTTGAAAACCATAGACAAGAATTCTAAGAGGGAAGCCATAGGAGCTTGGTAAGGATCAATATTATTTTTAGAGGCCCATGTAGAAAATTTCTTTCATTTGCTTAGATATAGCTTTCTGGTAAAAGATTTATGAGAGGACAAAAGGGTCTGTTTTGTCTCATTGGAAAGGTTATGGAACCTGGCTATGATGGGAACTGGAGCAGCCAAGCTGTCAGCTTTAGGGACTGCAAAGAAGGATGAGGGTCCCCTGACGGGTGTGTCAGAAGGTCTGGAACTGGGTCCAGGATCCAAGGATCTTCCAAAAGATGAAGTCGAAGGAAGGAGAACCAAATCTGACAAGGCCAGTGAGGGGCCATAAGAATGATGGTCCTTCCCTGGGATTTTGCTTTCTGTAGAACCTTGGGTATCAACAGGATTGGTGGAAATGCATAGAGGAGACCTGGAAGCTAATCGTGTACGAGTGCGTCCCTTGGGGCTTCTCAAGGAGGGGGAATCAGGGCAAAGTAGCTTCTGCATTTCATGTTTATGTGACAGGCAAAAAGGTCGCAACAAGGCTGGCCCCACCTGCAGAATATCCTGTCCGCAATTTCTTTCTTGAGGGACCACTCGTGGGGCAACAAGATTGCCCTGCTCAGTTTTTCTGCTATCTTGTTGGATCTCCCCAGGGTGTGCATTGCCAACAGAAAGCACTGGGTGGAAACAGCCCACTGCCAAACTCTGAGAGCCTCTCGACAAAGAGGGTAAGATCTGGTTCCTCCTTGTTTGTTCAAATACCAGACCACCGACATGTTGTCTGTTTGAATCCTAATCGTACCCAGAGGAAGAGAGTCCTGAAAGTACTGCAACACCAATACTGCTCTCATCTCTAGGACACTGATATGCAGATGTGTCTCTTGGTCGGTCCATGTGCCTTGGGCAATCTTTCCCTGAAAATGCCCCCTTCCACACTATGAGGGAAGCGTCCGTGGTCACAGTGGCAGCTGCAGGGGGTAGCACAAATGGACATCCTATTGTGACATGAAGTAAGGTCAACCACCATTGAAGGTCCTTCTTGCAAGAATTTTTAATCATTATTGTGTGATTCATGGGTAGCTCTTGGTAAGACCATTGCATGAACAACAGCCACTGAAGTACCCACATGTGCATCTGAGCTAGTGGTATGGCTAGAATTGCTGCTGCCATCATACCTAATATTTTCAGAACTTCCGATGTTGGTGCTTTGTCTTTTGATATCAGGATGCTGACATGTTGACGAATGAGAACAAGAAGTTATGTACTCACTATAACGTTCGATGTATGTAGTCCATCTCGCCTCACATTCTTACCCGTGGGTTCGGAGCCGAATATCGGCTCCGACTCAGCCAAACTTTTCTAGCTCAAAGTCTTTTATTGGCTGGGCTAAGAAGGTATCCCATGCTGCACTGCTCCATATCCCCAGATCTAGTTTGCTGCGAACACCACACTCATACCCCGTGCATAACAACATCCCAGTAAAGAGGAATAAACTAAAGGTGAAGGGAGCTCTAAAAACCAGACCTAACCTCCAGATCCTCCTGGAAGGGGGAAGGTGGGAGGGTAAGTAAGAATGTGAGACGAGATGGACTACATACATCGAACGTTATGGTGAGTACATAACTTCTTGATGTTATGTAGTCCAATCTCGCCTACATTCTTACCCGTGGGACAGCGTCCCTAGCACCTACATCCTGGGAGGCTCAGAGGAAGATACTCCTGAGTACTGTGGAACCAAAGGAAGACCTGCCCCTAGATACCACGTCCAGCTTGTAATGAGTAACAAAGGTGTGAGGAGATGCCCAGGTAGCTGCAGCACAAATATCATCCATAGACAATCTGGCCCGATAGGCTGTAGATGTGGATACAGCCCGAGTAGAGTGAGCCTTGACTGGAAACGGTAGGTCTTTATCCCCTGAGGAATAAGTGAAAGAGATGCAATTTGATATCCATCTAGATAGGGTGATTTTGGAGACAGGGGACCCAATTCTGTTTTCCGAAAAGGAGACAAACAGACAAACAGCTGATAAGATTTTCGGAGATCTTTGTTTCTGTGCAGATAGAAACGTAACTGTCTGTGTACATCCAATTGATGAAATTTAAATTCTGCCTTGTTTGAAAAATGGGGAAAAAACACTGGCAACTGAATAGATTAAGATTAGATATGGACGCCACTTTAGGAAGAAAAGAAGGGTTTAATCTAAGAGAAACCCTGTCCTTATGAAAGATCAAGTATGGAGGTTTGATAGAAAGAGCTTGAATTTCTGAAACGCGTCTGCTGATGTGATGGCTATTAAAAAGGCAGTTTTCCAGGTCAAGAATTTTAAGTTACAGGTAGCTGCAGGCTCAAAGGGTGATGAAATAAGGGCTTGCAGAACAAAATTTAGATCCCAGGGCATGATAGGTTCTGAGACAGGAAGACAGAGTAACAGAGTGCCCTTCAGGAAAGCCTTACAGAGTCTGTGAGCCATCAGACTAGGCTCATTAGCAACATGAAAATTAGAAATTGCTGCCAATTGAACTTTAATAATAGCGGACACTGAGCCATGCTGGAAAAGCACAGACAAAAACTCCAAGATGGAAGCAATTGGAGCTGTGTAAGGGTCAATTCCTTGGGTATGAGCCCAAATAGAAAACCTCTTCCATTTGTTGGAATAAATCTTCCTAGTAGACGGCGTATGAGAGGAAGATAAAATATGAACTACCTCAGGTGAAAAATGATGAAGCCTAACTAACGACGGAAGTGGAGTAGCCAGGCTGTCAACCGGAGGGTCCACAGAGAGGGGTGGAACTGTCCCGACATGTGTGTCAGTAAATCTGGTTGTGGGTCCAGAGTCCAAGGTGTGTCCACAATGTAGGGATGGAGAAAGGGGAACCAGACTTGACGAGGCCAGTGTGGAGCAATTAGAATCGTTCTGCTTCCCAAGGATTGCACTTTCTGAATCACTTTTGATAGCAAGGGAAACGGAGGGAAAGCATAAAGCAGACCGGAGGGCCAATCGTGGACTAGAGAGTCCCTGGGCGACTCCCCCTGTGGGGGGATCAGCGTGAAGTAGCTGCTGCATTTGGCATTGAGGGGGCTGGCAAAAAGGTCACAGTAAGGCTGACCCCATTTGCTGAAGATTCGTTCTGCAACTAGACGATTCAGGGACCACTCGTAAGACATCAGAATAGCTCTGCTTAGCCTGTCTGCTATCACGTTGGACTTACCCGGAATGTGCGTTGCCACCAGAAGATACTGCCCACTGCCACACTTGCATGGCCTCTCTGCACAGGGGGTATGATCTGGTTCCTCGCTGCTTGTTCAGATACCACACCACTGACTTATTGTCCGGGTGTATTGCGACCGTCCTGAGAGGTAGAAAGCTCTGAAGTGCCTGCAACGCAAGTAGCACCTCTCTCATCTCTAGGACGTTGATATGCAGATGTATCTCGTGAACTTACCACGTGCCTTGGACTGTCCTGCCGAGATAATGCCCCCCACCCCCCACCCCATCTGGGAGGCATCCATGGTCATTGTGGCAACTGGGGGTGGTGGAACGAAGGGTTTTCCCCTGTCCAGTTTGCTGGTGCAAAGCCACCAACTGAGATCCTGTTTGCATCTGTCCGGGAGCAAAATAGGGTGGGAAAGTGGAAGTCTCTGGAGAGACCATTGAGCAAAGAGGAGCCATTGAAGGAGCCTCATGTGAATCTCGCTAGAGGGACTAACATAATTGTTGCTGCCATAGTCCCCAGGAGTTGTAGAACCCATCTTGCATTCGCTTTCCTCAGGGGTAGCAAGGCGTGCACCTGTTGCTGTAAGACTCTGATTGTTTCCTGTGGTAGAAAGGCTCGCATTTGAACGGTGTCTAGCTCTGCAGCTATAAAAATGACACGCTGTGAGGGCAACAAGACAGATTTTTCCCAGTTCAGTGTTATGCCCAACTGTTGACAGAGAGTGATGGTAGCATCCCTGGTTTGGATTAGTAGATGCCTGGTGGGGGCAGCGAGGTGCCAGTCATCCAGATACGGAAACACTTGGAAACCTTGACGTCTCAAGTGAGCTGTCACCACTGCCATACACTTGGTGAACACCCTGGGGGCTGTGGTGAGACCAAAGGGCAGGGCTCGAAACTGAAAATGACTGGCTCCCAGCTGGAAGTGTAGGTGACTCCTGGATGCCCTGTCCATTTTGATATGGTAGTAAGCATTCTTGAGGTCGATGGAGCACATCCATACTTCTTTTCCCAACAATGGAAAAATTGACTGTAGTGTGACCATACGGAACATGGACTTTTGTACATAGTTGTTCAGTTGGCTGAGATCTAATATGGGTCTCAGGCCCCCTGTTCTTTTCGGCACCAAAAGGAATCTTGAGTAAGTCCCTAATCCGATCTGGTCTGAGGGGACATGCTGGATGACTCCTTTTCCTAGCAGCTTTGAAACCTCTGAAGCTGCATGATCCCTTTGACTGGGTGGAACGTCCAGGATTTTTCTGACTGGAGGGGGATCTGATGAAAAGGGGATGAGATAACCTCCGGAAATTATACGTAATACCCATCGGTCCTGGGTGATGCTTTGCCAGGCTTCCGGGTATAATGATATTCGACCCCCGACTGGCTCCGAAAATGCACAGTCGGCTTTCCCATCAGGAACGATGGTAGGGAGAGCCGCGAAAGGAATCACAGTCTCCCGAATTGCAGGGGCCCCCTCTGCCTCTAGAGCGGCGTCTCCCTGAATAACCTCCCCCTCCTCTGCCTCTGGAGGGGGGATCACCTTGTGCACCGGGAAAAAACCTCTGTGATTCTTTGAACCACATCTTCCCACCCCTCTGGGCCTTGGGGTAAGGCCATGAGGGAAGGGAAAAATGGATCCCTACAGCAGACAGAGTCTTTCCCTCTTGCTCGCACCTGGTGAGGGTGTCTTTCACCTTGGTTCCGAACAAAGAAGAACCATCAAAGGTGGCGTCAGTGAAAGAAGACTTGAAGGCCTCCACGAAATGACAACGGCGCATCCAGGCTTGCCTCCTAAGGGCGACTCCTGAGCTTGCTGCCCTACTCGCTCCCTCGGCTGCATATGAAATGAGCCGCATGGAGGAGTTAACGATGGAATTGAGGGTAGACACCTGGGTGTTAACCGTCAAGGCCACCGCCTCAGGAACGTTACACGTGAGAGTATCTCCTAACTCCTTGAGGAGATCTCTCTGGAGCCGAGTAAAATGAGACAGGTAGTTCAGCGACCGTAAGGTAAAGGTTGCTGACGAGAGGGTATGCTTCCTGTACCGGTCCATGGTCCTAAACTCCTTGTTAGGAGGATGGACGGAGGAAGAACTCTCTGCTAATTCCTTCTGAGTGGCTGCCACCACTACCATGGCATCCACAGGGACTCCTTTGGACAAAAACTCCTTACCCGGGGGAGCAGACAGAAATTTATTGGGTCTCCTGGGTATGGGTTCCACAGAATCAGGGTTCTCCCACACCCTCCGACAAATTAAATCCAGTAGCTTGTTGAAGGGTGGGGACACCCAGAAGGCAGAGGGCTGAGCACCAAAGGCCTTCAGGAAGACTGACTCCTGCACGGAGGGGGCTTTGGTCGGCCAGTCATCTCTTTGTTTCAATATCTTCAGGATGTCGGAGAAAGAAACATCGTCAGAGGGTGACTTGGGGGACCCCTCCGATTCCTCGAGGTCAGTATCTGAGGTGAGAGACTCATCCTGGGAGAGTCTATGTGCTTTCTCTTGCACGTTTTCTTTCTAGGGGGCTCCTCAGGCAAAAACTCTGAGGGGCCCTCAGAAACTTGGGGACCACTCGTGGGGGTATCCCTAGGCCTTGGGGCTCCGCTGTCTACAGATAGGTGGTGATCAGAGGCTCTCACCGGAGTGGCAGGGGACAGAATGACCGACCCGCATGATGTGGCTGAAGATCTGGCCAGCGGCACTCCGCATGGCCTCAAAGGCTGCCCCCCCCCAAGTCCGAGGACCGGCCAGCCTCCGAGATCATGACAGGAGCCGGGGTTCCACGAGCCGAGGCACCGAGCGGGAGACTAGGAACTGAAAGGTGTCCCGAGGTGTCCCCCTCAGGCCCGACTGAAGAATTCCAAGACCCGAACCCTGTGGATGGCACCGACGGGGTCGGAGCTGATGTCGGCACCGATGAGCCCGGAGGGGCCATCGGAGCCAACCTAGGAACATCACATGGAGCAGAGCATTTTGGTTCCGAAGACAGAGATACGCTCAGAGAAGAAATCGAAGAAGGTATCAGGACGGGCTCCGGAGCCGACTGGGACGAAGCAGAGAACAACTTAGCCAAAACCGGTGATTGAAGGAGCCTCTGCACCACTCTATCGACATCCACATCTGAAAGTGTCCTGGAGGATTTGGAGGACAGGGAGGGAGATCGGGATCTCCTCTCAGGTGACACTGGTCTAGTACTGGGTGATCGGCTCCGAAGAGGTTCCAATATAATTGGAGCTGACACCGGTTCCAGCAACACCGACACTTCCTGCGGCCCTGAGGACAGTGGAGCTGAGGAGGTCGAAGCTAGTTTCATTACTTTCTCTGGTGGCTCCGAGGAGACTGAAGGACTCAGAGATCTCTTTTTTGATTTTGTGGACTTTGATTTTTAACTGGAAGCAGGATCCATGGCCTCTTCGAACGAGGGTTTCAAGAGTCCCTTCAGAATTAACTTATTCTTTCTTTCTTGGAGCACCCTGGGACTAAAAGCATGGCAGAAGCTGCAGGACTCCTGCAGGTGGATTGCTCCCAGACAATAAACACAAACTGAATGTCCATCGGTGATGGACATCTTGTAACCACACTTAGAGCACTTTTTAAAACCTGAAGGTTTGTGCTCCTTGGAATCTTTGGACATCTTGAAAATTAATCACAAATACCAATACAACGAGCAAATCACTGGCTGACTGGAAAAACAACTACAGGCACACAAAAACACCACACTAAGCACGGGAACTACTTTTTCCACAAACAGCAGCACACACAATCCTTAGAAGGGACACACACTAAGACGACTAGAGCTAAAAACCTCTAACTAAAACGATTTTAGACCAAACTCGCATACAGAACAAGGAAGACAGACAATAAAACCCCTAATTCAAATGGTTTTAGATAGCAAAAAACAAACACAGGGACAAGTAAGGGGATGGACTAGGTCCTCTAACTGAAACGGGCCTAGCCCGTTGGAACAGCTAGTGGGATACCACATAAAACAATTACACTACAAATTATACCCAAAAAACACCAAATAGAAATAGTTCTTAAAATAGCTTTTGTTTGTAACAAATTCTCTCAAGAAGAAGAAGAAAAACGGTACTTAGCCACAGCCAAGAGCAAGACTACGTCCGAGCTACATGAGCGGAAAACGAGATCTGGGGATATGGAGCAGTGCAGCATGGGATACCTTCTTAGCCCAGCCAATAGAAGACTTTGAGCTAGAAAAGTTTGGCCGAGTCGAAGCCGATATTCGGTTCCGAACCCACGGGTAAGAATATAGGCGAGATTGGACTACATAACATGGACTCTTTTCATTGGAAGTCTTAGAGTGGTGGTGGTGGTGTCCAACTCTGATCCGATAAAAACGATATGCTGCGATGGTGACAAGGCAGATTTTTCTGAATTGACTGTAATGCCCAGATGATTGCAGAGTGACAGAGTGGACTCCCTGGCCTGAATGAGTTGATGCCTGGTGGTGGTGGTAAGGAGCCAATCATCTAGGTATGGAAACACCTGGAATCCTGGATGCCTCAGGTGAGCCGTGACCACTGCCATGCATTTGAACACTCTGGGGGCTGTAGTGAGACCAAATGGCAGGGCTCAAAACTGGTAATGATCGTCTCCCGGCCAGAAGCGCAGGTGATCCCTGGATGGCCTGGCCATTTTTATGCGGTAGTACGCATCCTTGAGATCTATCGAGCACATCCAATTGTCTTTCCCTAAGAAGGGAAGTATAGACTGAAGCATGACCAATTGAAACTTCTCTTTCTTTAAGTATTGGTTCAGTCTGCTGAGGTCCAATATGGGTCTCCAGTCCCCTGTCTTCTTTGGAACCAAAAGGAATCTTGAGTAAGTTCCGGATCCTGTTTGGTCTGCTGGGACTGGTTGGATGACTCTTTTTACTAGCAACGTTTGGACCTCTATAGTTGCCTGTTCCCTGTAACTGGGTGGAACGTCTGGGATTTTTCTTACAATTGGGGGGGGGGGTGAATGGAATGAAATACCCTCTGGAAATGATACTTTGTACCCAGCTATCTTTTGTTATTTTCAGCCAGGCGTCTGGGTACAAAGACAAGCAACCCCCAATTGCCTCCAGAGCAGGACAGTCAGGCCTTCTCTCAGGAGCGCTGGTAGGGCTTCCCAGAGAAGTGATCTCTGTCACCCTGGTGTTGCAGACCCCCTCTGCCCTGAGGTGGCATCTTCCACTATTATCCCCTCCTCTGCCCCTGAAGGGGGGTTCACCACATGTGTCCTGAAAGGCTCCTTGGGCTTTTCGGAACCACATTTTTCCTCCCCTTTGACCTTTAGGATAGGGTCGGGTAGGGGTGGAAAAACGGACCCCTGTTCACACCTGGTTAAGGTTTCCTTCACTTTAGGCCCGAAAAGGGACTAGCCATCAAAGGGAGTGTTCATGAAGGATGACTTGAAGGGCTCCGTGAAGGAACACAAGCGCATCCAGGAATGTCTCCTAAGAGCGATTCCTGTACCCGCTGCCCTATTCGTTCCATCAGCTGCATAGGATATGGGACACATGGATGAGTTGACAATAAAATTTAGGGAAGCAAGCTGGGCAGTAACTTTTTCGGAGGCTCCTGCAGCTACTGTACCCTGGGGAGCATCTCCCAACTCCTTAAGGAAATCTCTTTGCAACCTAGTAAAATGGGTTAAGTAGTTCAGCGAACAGAGAGCAAATGTTGAACTGAACATGTGCTTCCCATATCTATCCATAAGCCTGGAGTCTCTGTTAGGAGGATGTATAGATTCCTTGGTGGCTGCCGCCACCACCATGGCATCAGCTGAAACACCTTTAGTTAAGAATGTTTTGTCAAGTGGGGCAGAAATAAATTTATTAGGCCTCCTGGGGACAGGCTCCATGGTATCCAGAGACTCCCACGCCCTTCGTGAGACAAGCTCCATCAGCTCATTGAAGAGCGGAGACAACCAAGAGGTGGAGAGCTGAAACTCGAAAGCCTTCAGGAGAACTGATTCATCTTAAGTAGGGCTTTTGGACTGCCAATCACCCCTCTGCCTAACGATCTCTAGTATCTCAGCAAAGGAGATATCCTCAGAGGGGGACCGTGGGGACCCTTCTGACTCATCTAAGTCAGTATCCGATGTGAGAGACTCCTGAGGGGAGTCTAGGTGCTTCCTCTTGCACAATCTCTTCCTGGGAACCTCATCAGTAGGGGTCTCTGGTGAGGTCTCAGAAAAGCAGGGGCCACTCATTGGGGCTTCCTGATGCTCTGGGTCTCTACGCTTGGTCAGGACATGTGATGCAGAAGCAGACACAGGCACTTTTGGGGAGGAGGAGGCAGACCTGAGGTCGAGGATGTGCTAGGAGACATGACTCTCCTCATGCCATCGAAAGCACCTCTGCTCCAATGTGAGGGAGCCGAGAGATCCGAGGAAGCAGTCGACACTATCGACACTGGGACAGTGGGCTCTGAGCCCGAGGTAGGAGCCGAGCTCAACTGAGCTGAGGCCCCGAGAGGTAAAGTTGGAACAGACAACTTGTTCTGACTGTCCTCCCCAGATCCGACCAGAGAGTGTCGGCTCCTAGAGTCCTCGATAGGCACCGAGGACGTCAGAGTACATGGAGCCGAAGACACTGGAGCAGGTGTCGGCTCCGAAGGTTCCACTAACATCAGGTCTGCCTCCTCTGGCTCCGAAGGACCAGCATGTCTCAGAGGAGGAATAGAAGGAGATGGTGCAATGGTCTTCGGCTCCAAAGCCATTTGGATCAAAGCCGATAACATTTTGGCTAATGCCGGTGCCGACAATAGTTTCTGTACCACACGCTCCACGTCCAGTTCCGACAGGCTGATAGATGATCGAGACAATCGTACCAACGGTGATACCGACTGGAGAATAGGATGCTTCGGAGACCGGTTCCAAGACTGGGGACCGGCTCCAAAAAGAAAAGACTGTTGGCTCCAAGGGCAGTGGAGCCGAAGTTGATGACTTTTGACTTTTTCGAGTCCAATGTCTTGGAAGACTTTGAAGACCAACTGGAACCATCCTGGTCACTCCCCGAAATGTAGGCTTCAGCATGCCTCTATCAATCAGTTTCTTCTTCCTTTCCTGCAGGACCTTAGAGGAGAAGAAATGACAAATGGCACAACTGTCGTGTAAATGCAGAGCCCCTAGACAGTAAACACAGTTAACATGGCTGTCTGTAACGGACATTTTCTGGCCACACTTTGGGCATTTTTTGAACCCAAACTTAGGATGTTTATCTTGTTTAGACATAGCACTGAGAAAAAATTTACTGTTATCACAAAAAAAAACTATAACAGTAATTTTCCACACAATAAAACAAAATTACCACACAAGCCTTAATAATGGCAGGCTAAATCTCACACACACACACACACACACACACACACACACACACACACACACACACACACACACAATATATAAATGTAATTTCACACAAGCAGACTGTACAGAAACAAATAGCTGCTGAGAAACAACCTTATCTAATATAAAAGTAGTTGTTGCGTCTTTCGGCTTTTCCCGGTTAGGGGTCGCCACAGCGGAACTCCGGTCCGCTAATGATTGGCAGTAGATTTTTACATGCCGAGTTGCCGACCCTGATGCACAACCTTCAACAAAGGTACACCCATTCACGCATGTCTCCATATAGAAGACGCTCTAGCTGAGAATCGAACAGGACGTCTTACTGTGAGGCGACAACGCTACCGCAGCACCACCACCGCAGTGTTTACTGTAAATTATTTAACAGTAATAAAGAACTAAGCCTTATCCAAAACACAGAAGGCTAGAAGACCACACAGTAATGTAAGTTAGTAAACTAAGAAATGTGACAAAGGTCACTGAATAACACACAGCAAGCTGACAAAATGAAAATATCGTTATCTATGTCTGAGGTTTTTGCTGTACTAAGGCTAGACAGACCACACCCAGAAGGAAACTACTACTAACTAGGCCTAAAAGAGGCCCACTAGAATTATATCAAAAACAGCAAATGGGAAGGGAAAACACACTGAAAAGCTATAAGACCTTTATCAATAATTCTATCTAATACTACTAACTAGCAAAAAAACTTTAAAAAAAATTTTAATGAAAAATCTGCTTATCTGGCCCGAGCTAAATCAGAAACTCCGATCTGTTGCAGAGGCAAACTAGATCTGGGGTAATTTGCAGGTGCATCATAGGACAGGGACTTGGCCTCGACCTATTTGAAGACCTCAAGCTTTGCAATTGGCCGTATCGGAGCCGAGGGATCGGCTCCGAACGCATCAGTAAAGAATGAACGGTGAGATTGAACAACTTCACATTAGTGGTTGTCAGGAAATCCTTTTATTTAGCCGAACTAATTGGCAAGGGTATATCGTCATGTCTAAAGATGTAATCATTACCTTATGCTCAGCACTGATCAGTCAAATTATCAAGTAGGCCACCCTTGGGATGTATCTCACTAAACATATCAAACAATTAGAAATACACCACAAATTCCTAACCAAAAAGATCACAGACCTAAAGACCCAGACCTACCAGTAGAGGTTGGAAGTTTTATCAATTTATTTACTGTCTTATAGACTTTTGAGAGGAGATTGGATTAGAGACCTGATTGCCCAGGATCTCCTGCTTCTTCATAAGTCCAATATCTTCAACCAGTACTTGAATCAGGAACCTCAGTCTTCACACACAGATAAATAATACACTATGGACAGACTATTTTTTTAACCTAGCACCACTCAAACCTCAGGAATAAATCATCCCTGCATGTTAAGCAGTGTGACTCACTGTCTTCCTTTAATCATAAACTAGATTACTGGACTGGTATCCACAAATGTACTCTGGGAGTGACTGTTATGGTCCTCCAGGACAAAGGAGAAGTGGTCTGAGGTAAGATATCTGCAAGGTGAGAATAGCCATAAGACTCAGTGGGCTTGAAATATCTATGAATCTATGACTCTAATCAAATTAAATGCATTAAGGTGCTACTTTCATGTCTGTCTGCAGTGTTACCTAATATTTAAAAGATGCTACCAATGAACACACTAAAGTGTTCCAGTAAAAACAAAATCAGAGATGTGGGCAGAATTTCTGACTCCAACGTGAATAGACAGCAGTCTGTAATTCTTTGTTTGTTCCAAAATCACATTGATCACTTAAACTTTGTTCATTCAAGTTAACAGCAGTCCAAAACTTAAAAAAAGTAAATATTTAGTTTTAAAGCTTTAAAAATATCATGTAGAATTGTTTACTAAAAATACTCTTTTATTCAGATATGATAAGAACTTTCATCCACAAACTGGACTTTTGAAGTGTTGGACTGCTGTTAATTATTGCTCAATGCCTGAACTTCAAACTACTGTCATGATTTTGGAACAAACAAAAAGTACAGACTGCTGGCTACTCTCTTGCTGGGGTGAGGTATTCTCTTTCTATCTCTGATTTTTTTTTAATTGTTCATCCTGTGAATCGAATTTTGGATGTAGACAGGTGTCTTGGAATAAAGGTGTTTGTAGCAGAATCACTGAAAATCTTTTTTTTTGTTTTTGATTAAAGTATTAAAGCAAGCAACACATTTAACAGCATAGATACCAAACTCGTTCTAAGAGACAGCATGGACTAACACCTAGCCATAGTTACAGATCTGCAATAGTTTAGCTAAAAAAGTCATATTTTGCCTTCACTTTATAAGGCCACTACATGGCAAGTATGTACTTGGATTCCGCTCTTTTGATGCATTATCCCTTTCACTACTTTAAGTTTCAAAGGAAAATTAATTCAACAAAAAGGCGATACAGCGGATGCAAATCAAGCTAGATTCATGCACCAAAATGGTATCATGGCTGCATAGTCGATCACTACCATATCATACAACTGATAGGGGATCAAAAGGATCAGTATGGGACCACTGCCTTTCCTAATGTTTACCAGGAAGTCACCAATAGTTCAGTATATTGATGTCTCTACTCTACTTTGTAGTAACACTAATATAAATGTGCCGAGAAACAGCTCGCAGACAATTTCTGATACACTAATACACTCAGATAATTTCTGACCGTATATAAGTTCTTGCTTAGTAAGGGGAAAAATAAAATCAGGATTTTCAGCAGGCATAGCATTAATGACACTACATCATCCATTTTTAATAAAGGCTGCCTCAGAAAACACTGAGAAGATAATGATCTGGAAATATCTTGACCTAGTCAGTTAACAGAAAGTACAGTTGTGTGAGTTAAACTTACCATAACAGTATATGTTCGAATGATCATTGTTGCAGTAACTTTAGCTATATGGCTATATCCTGCCAAGGATATAGCAGCCAACCAGCTTCCAAAGCTTCAGGGCATGTGCCATGCACCTAAACTATCAGTCAGCTCAAGAAGAGTTGACTAAAAAACAAATGTGGTTACGAAGTCCATGAGAACTTCCATGCCAGCAGAGACAGGGAGGCTGAGCTGAGAAAAGGCAATGTTAGGAACCACAAAGAATAAATGTCCATACCCTAGCACAAAAAAAACACACCAAAAAACAAGGGCGATAGAAGGAGAGAGCAGCTACTGTGGCACTGACCATTCAAATAGCTACAGTTATCATAAGCTTATTTACACAACTGTACTATGTTCATGATATTGGTCAATGCTGCAGTAGGCTTAGCTATAAGGATAGATTTCCTCAGCTAACTACATTTGGGAGGTAGGTGGAAGGAGAAGAATCCCTGAACCCCTGAAGAATGGTCCTAGCTTGATCTAGACCTACAGAATGAATCAGCCTTATAGTGCTTTGTAAACATACGTACAGAGGACCAAACAGCAGCTTCTAGAATACTTCTAGAATTCAACCCTTTCAAAAAAGCCATAGATGAAGGAAAGCCTGGTAGAGTGGGCCTTGACCGTGCCTGGAATAGTTTTGTTATGGTGAATGTAACAGCCTTAGACATGGGTTGTCCCTTCTTACCTTCATAAGAAATAAACAATTGATCTGAAGATCTAAAAGATTTAGCCCTGTCAAGATAATACTTGAGTTGTCTTTCTCCAAGGCATAAAAAAGAAGTTATGTCTTACCATAACTTTCTATCTGTGTTGTAGATCTTTATTCATTCATTACAGTTAGGACTTTGGTTCCATCCTCGGAACAGACACAGCCGTTACCAAGCTCGCACCAGCCAAAAACTCTCAGCTAAGACCTACCCACAATGCCCCTCTCATAGTCTCTTCAAATCGAGTTTGTCCGCCATTATAGTATAGAAGTAATAATAGTGATAGTAGGAGGTTCTGTCTGAGCAGATACCTTAACTAATAAGGAGATCCTAAAGTCCACCAGGAGTCCAGGCAGGGGGAAGGAGGGCGGGAAGTAATGAATGAATAAAGATCTACAACACAGATGGAATGTTATGGTAAGACATAACTTCTTTATCTGATGTTGTAAATCTTTACTCATGCCTTACTGTTAGGACCAAGTCCCCAGCTACTTGAATCCTGGGTGGCCCTAAGGAAGGACATTCCTGAGCACCATGGAAAGTACAGTTGTGTACACCTACCATAAATGTAGATGTTCGAGTGTCTTCACTGTTGCAGTCATGACTGTAGGGTTCTCCCCTGCCGGCAGGCAGTCCTCGGTCGGCCAGAATCCCAAAGTCTGGGTCCGGCGTCGGCTGTTCAACCATGCTCCCTGACGTCAGAGCGCCAGGAGTACAAAGCTGACAGCCGACGCCATCTTCTCCAGTTTTTTCTTGCCCCAGATGTCAGGAGTCCCAAAATGAGAAAAGTCCCATATCCTTTGCAAATACACCTCAGAAGAATGGTAAAAAAAGGAACCACACAAAAGTAAAAATAAGAGGGGACAGGAGGGAGGGAAACCCAGACTGCAACAGTGAAGACACTCGAACATCAACATTTATGGTAGGTGTACACAACTGTACTATGTTCATCATGTTTAACTGTTGCAGTCATGACTGTAGGGTAGAATCCCAAAGCTGAAAGAAAGGGAGGTGGTCATAAAGTGGAAGGGGCGGCTAAAAGGCCCTGCAAGACTGCAGAGGCAAAGCCTGCCCTAGACTTAGAGTAGAGAGGAAGGTTGTAGTGCTTAGAAAAAGTATGCACTGAACTCCAAGTTGCAGCTTCCAAAATGTCTTTTGTAGGAACTCCCCTGAGGAAGGCCGCAGAAGTGGCAGCAGCTCTGGTGGAATGAGTCCGTATACTCCCTGGGATTTGCTTTCCATGGTGTGAATAACAAAATCTCATTCCATGAGCAATCCATTTAGAAATGGTCTGTTTTGAAATGGCTTTACCTTGGGAACTTGAAGCATAAGAAACAAACAATTGTTCTGATTTTCTGATGTCCTTGGTTCTGTCCAGGTAAGTAGTTGTCTGTGTACATCCAAGGAATGTAAGATCCTTTCCCCTTTATTTTGAGGAGTGGGGAAAAAAGTTGGCAAGTGGATAGTTTGATTTAAAGCCACTTTGGAAACCACCTTAGGCATGAAGGTAGGATTAGTCCTCAAAGACACCCTGTCTTGATGAAAAATAATATAAGGTTCCACAGCCATAAGAGCTTGTAACTCTGAAACTCTCCTGGCAGAGGTTAGGGCTAACAGGATAGCTGTCTTCCAAGATAAAAACTTGATGTCAGAAGAGGCAGCAGGCTCAAAAGGAGGCAAGGTTAGTTTTTCCAAAACATAGTTGAGATCCCAAGCAGGAATGGGAGGAGATCTAGGAGGTCTTAAGTTCTTAGCTCCTCTGAGAAACTGTCTCATGAGCTGGTGGGAAAAGATTGGAGGGTCTGTATTATAATGAGCAGAAATAGCAGAGGCATGTATCTTAATGGAAGAGAAAGAGAGACCCTTGTGTAAGAGATCTGTAAAGTAAAATTAAAGGAATGTTCGGAAGAAGAGGATCAGAATCCTGAGCTTGCATCCAGGAACAAAATCTTTTCCATTTTCCTGCATAAGATGTTCTAGTGCTAGGACATCTGGCTTCTAAAATGACATCCATAACCTGCTTGGGTAGGAAAGAAGAAATCAAAGGCCCTGGATTAACCAGGCCGCCAGGCTGAGAGTTCTGACATGAGAGTGTAGAACCTGACCCCGATGTTGGGACAGAAGGTTCGGAGACTGAGGTAAAACCCAAGGGGGCTCCAGACATAGGTTTTTTAGAGTTGGGTACCAAAACTGTCGAGGCCAGCAAGATTATCATCTTGGGCTTGTCTTGTTTTATCTTTAATAATACCCGTGGAAGAAGAGGAAGAGGCGGAAAGGCATATCCCGAGAGGTTCCTCCATCTGAATGATAGGGCATCCACTTTCCAAGCTTCTTTGTGGAAAGTCCTGGTGCAAAAAGTCTGTAGTTGATGATTGAGATGGGATGCTAAGAGGTCTATGTGAGGACATCCCCAGACTGCTGTTATCATCCTGAATATTTCGGTGTCCAGCATCCACTTGTGTGGATCCGAAAGGTTTCTGCTCAGACTGTCTGCCACGAAGTTTTGCTTCCCTGGTAGAAACTGAGCTTGAAGGTCCAGATTGCAAGCTAGAGCTGTGTTCCATAGATCCATGGCTAGTCTGCAAAGGGGGTAGGAATGAGATCCCCCTTGCTTGTTTATGTACCAGATAACTGTGGTGTTGTCCGTCCGTATTAGTAGTTGTCCTGGTTGTAGAAGATTCCTGAAGGCCATTAGAGCTTTCTGAACGGCTAACATTTCCTTTAAATTGATATGCAGGTGCTTCTGATCCTTTGTCCAAAGGCCCTGCAGACAGTTGCCCTGAAAATGGGCTCCCCAAGCATAATCCGAGGCGTCCGTGGTTAGAATCTGAGTGACAGGAGGCAGACAGAAGGGTTTCCCTTTGTTTAGAGTACATGCCCTGGACCACCAAAGGAATTCCTTTTGAAGACAAGGCAGGACGGAGATCTGTATGTCTAAACTGTGGCAATGCTGAGACCATACACTTTTTAGGTACCACTGTATTTTCCTCATGTGTAGTCTTGCATATGGTACGAGAAGGATGCAGGAGGCCATGTAACCCAAAGCCTGCAGGAATCTCCTTGCAGATAGCTGAGTTAAAGTTGCCAAGGTTTTGAAAGTTGAAGCCAGCTGTAATTGTTTTTCGGATGTCAGAAATGCCATCAGGGTTGTGGTGTTTAGAAGAACACCCAGAAAAGTTATTTGTTGTGAGGGTGTCAAATTTGACTTTTTTATGTTTACAGAGAATCCCAGGAACTTGAGGAGGTTCTGTACAAATTCCAGATGCTGGAGTAAGACATCCTTGCTGTCTGCCTGAATTAGACAATCGTCCAGATAAGGGTAAATTTGAATTCCCTTGAGTCTGCAGTAAGCTACTACTGGAGCCAGGCATTTGGTGAAGACCCTGGGTGCAGTAGACAATCCAAAGGGCAGCGCAGAGAATTGAAAGTGCCTCGATCCGGCCTTGAACCTGAGGTATTTTCTGCGTTCCTGCCTGATGGGAATGTGTAAATATGCCTCCTTTAAATCCAAAGTTACCATCCATGCATTTTTGGACAGCATTGAAAGTAGCTGCTATAGAGTAAGCATCTTGAATTTTGGAATCTCTAGAAAGGTGTTCAAGACTGACAGATCCAGAATGGGTCTCCATGAGTTTTGCTTCCTGGGGACTAGAAAGAGCCTCGATTAAAAACCTTGTCCCATCTCTGAAAGTGGAACCAGTTCTATGGCTTTCATAGCCAAAAGAGCTTCCACCTGGTTTAAGGCCTCTGTCCATTGATGTTTTGGAAGGTCTGGCCATCCGCTTGGCCTTGACAGGGTATGAAAATGGAATTTGTAACCTCTTGAAACCACATCAAGAACCCACTTGTCTTGGGTTATATGAATCCAATTTTGATAAAAAAGAGAGAGTTTTCCTCTGAGAGGGGTTTCCAGGCAAGAAGTTCCTGCAGCCCAACAGAGGGAGTCATTGAGTTTGTTTCCTATGAGTTTGTGACCTGTCCTCTCCTCCCCTGGGGGTGGAAGCAGTCCACTGTCTTGGTCTATAAGAAGCTTGTGTTTGAGGCCTTCCTCTGGAGCGTCTATGTCTACCCCTCTGAGGCCTGTCTGAAGTGGGAAAGGACCAATTTTTAGAAGGCCAATTCCTGCTAAATCTTGGTGGCTGTACTTGTAAGAAATCTTTAACTGTTTGCATGGATTTCGCCTTATCCTCCATCTTTTTAATCACCTCTTCAGCTTTTGATCCAAACAAAACATTATGCTGAACAGGAGCATCCAATAATTTAGCTTTTACTTGTTCTGGCAAATTTTGTTCCTTTAGCCATGCATGCCTTCTAATGACTGTGCGAGGCAGCAGCCTACAAGAAGCCTCCAGGGCATCAAATCCACAGTGTAAACCATGCTTCCCAACTTGTTCAGTGGCATGCAATAAGTCATGTAATTCCTTATCTGCATAGGCAGAAATGGAAGTAAGCTTTTGTTTTAAAACAGACAAGAGAAATTGCTGGTATTTCAGCATATGAAACTGACAGTTTAAAGCCCTAATGGATAAAGTAGCAGAAGTGTACACTTTTTTGCCCCATCTTTCTAAAGATCTAGAATCCTTTTCAGTGGGAATGGGATTTTTTGGCAGAAGCGGCCTTAACTCCCTTAGGACCCTGAGAAATGGTTTCAGGGTCAGCAGAAGGGTTCTTGTATAAAAACTGGTGGGAATCAGGAACCCTGTAATATCTATCCAGGCTTAACAGGAGCAGAAAGAAAGGAGTCAGGGTTAAGTTAGCCTCGAAAAAGCATCATCCACAATATCCAAAACAGGAGGAATAGCCAGGGTCTATGTTGGGGAGAAGAAGAAAATCCCTTAGTCTTTTCTTAGATTCCGAATACTCCTGTCCTTCCCAGTGGAAATGTTCCCTCATTTCATGCAAAGTTTCCCAAAAGATAAATCCTCAGGGGAGAAGCTGAAGGAATAGATTCCTCAGCATCACAATCCTCATAAGGAGGAAAGAATATTCATGGTCAGAAGAAGAAACTGAAGAAACAGAAGCCTGATCAGAGGAATCATAATAAACATCCTGTCTTGGCCTTTTATCTGGAGGGATGTGAACCCTAATCATAGTAAGTAAATCCTCCGCCATCTTGAGCAATAAGTTCCATTAATTCATTGAGGCGGAGTGACCCAGGAGGAAGAAGGGCGAGCACGAAATGCCTTCAGCAAAACTGACTCATCCTCAGAAGGGGAGGACTGCCAGTCACCTCTCTGTTTCAGGATCTCAATATGTCTGAAAAGAGACATCTTCTGAAGGTGACTTAGGGGACCCTTCTGACTCATCTAAGTCAGTATCGGATGTCAAAGATTCTTGTGGAGAATCCAAGTGTCTCCTCTTACACAATCTTTTCCTAGGGACTGCTTCGTGGGGAGCATCCGAAGAAGCCTCCGAGAAGAGGGGCACTCAGGGTGGCTGAGACACTGGTGCTCGACGCTTGGATGTGGCCGTGGGTGCAGAGGAGGATAACGGCCCTTTATGGGGAGGAGAGGTTGCTTCCACTGATGTGGTTGTCTGGGTAGACAACACCTTCCTATTAGGTCAGCCCCGGGTCCCGAATCGAAGAATCTCCCGGTTCGAAGAAATGGGAAGAATCCCGAAACAGGCACGAAGGCATCGACCCGAGGAGCCGAATCGATCCGTGCGAGGCCCCGAGGGGAAGAGTTGGAACCAAACGTCGGTTCGACTCTCGGCCCCGGAACCAAGGACAGATCGTCGGCTCGAGGTGAGAGGAACAGACCGAGAAAAAGACGGTTCTGGACCCGAGGGCTCCACAATCAGAAGATCAACCTCTTCCGGCTCCAAAGACTGGACAGGTCTCGGAGGAGGAATGGATGGAGACAATGGGAGGCCTTCAAGTTTCGACACCAACTGGGTGGAAACTGAAATAAGTTTGGACAGGGCCGAATGCTCCAATAGCTTCTGCACCACACGATCCACATCGACATCGGAGAGCTTGGAAGAAGAACGGGTCGAAGGAACCAAGACGAGCCGACCTCAATAAAGTCGATGGAGGGAGCTCCATCACGGTTCCAAGACTCGAGGCTCAGGAACCGACACCAGTTGAACACTCGCCCCAAGTCTGTGGAACCGGTGATCTAACTTTACCGAAGAGCTCGGAGCCGATGACTTGGGCTCCGACGCCTTGATTCCTTCGAGGATTTTGATGCCTGGTCTGAAGCATCCAGAGCCTCCTGAAAGGAAGGTTTTAATAATCCTCTGTCCATGAGTTTCCTGCGCCTATCTGTCATGACCCTCCCACTAAAAGAGTGACAAATTGAACAGTCCTCTTGTAAGTGGAGAGGGCCAAGGCAGTAGACACAGGAACTATGGTTGTCAGTAACTGACATTTTTTGGCCACACTGACAACGCTTAAAGCCTGATTTAACTTTATCAGACATTTTACAGCTAAGATAAAAGTCAAGTCCAGTATAAGAGTCAAATCCGGTGGAAAAAGTCAAATCCGATTTTAATGTCAAGTCCAGTTGTCAAATTTAAGTAGGGTTGGTAGGCCCCGAAAAACTCTAACCAGTTAATAAACTTAACGGTACCGAGAAATTCTATCCTACTCACACACACATAAACTCAGTATATCAAAAGTTACTATTAGAACAAATTTTCTCTAAAATATAACAAAATAAAGTTATATCTTATCTCAAGATGCTCGAGCTAGCTCCCAGCGATGCGAACGCAGCAGCGGCAAACTAGATCTGAGGTAAAGGCAGAGGGGGATTGTGGGTATTAGATTGTCTCGAGCTTCTTCTCGATGCAGAGCTTGCAAGCGGCCGACACGGAGCCGAGGATCGGCTCCGAACCCATGTGTAAGAACAAACGGCGAGATTGAACACTATCACATAAGAAGTTATGTCTTACCATAACTTTCTATCTGTGTTGTAGATCTTTAGTCATTCATTACAGTTAGGACTTTGGTTCCGTCCTCGGAACAGACACAGCCGTTACCAAGCTCGCACCAGCCAAAAACTCTCAGCTAAGACCTACCCACAATGCCCCTCTCATAGTCTCTTCAGATCGAGTTTGCCCGCCATAATAGTATAGAAGTAATAATAGTGATAGTAGGAGGCTCTGTCTGAGCAGATACCTTAACTAATAAGGAGATCCTAAAGTCCACCAGGAGTCCAGGCAGGGGGAAGGAGGGCGGGAAGTAATGAATGAATAAAGATCTACAACACAGATGGAATGTTATGGTAAGACATAACTTCTTTATCTGATGTTGTAAATCTTTACTCATGCCTTACTGTTAGGACCAAGTCCCCAGCTACTTGAATCCTGGGTGGCCCTAAGGAAGGACATTCCTGAGCACCATGGAAAGTACAGTTGTGTACACCTACCATAAATGTAGATGTTCGAGTGTCTTCACTGTTGCAGTCATGACTGTAGGGTTCTCCCCTGCTGGCAGGCAGTCCTCGGTGGGCCAGAATCCAAAAGTCTGGGTCCGGCGTCGGCTGTTCAACCATGCTCCCTGACGTCAGAGCGCCAGGAGTACAAAGCTGACAGCCGACGCCATCTTCTCCAGTTTTTCTTGCCCCAGATGTCAGGAGTCCCAAAATGAGAAAGGTCCCATATCCTTTGCAAATACAACTCAGAAGAATGGTGAAAAAAGGAACCACACAAAAGAGAAATAAGAGGGGACAGGAGGGAGGGAAACCCAGACTGTAACAGTGAAGACACTCGAACATCTACATTTATGGTAGGTGTACACAACTGTACTATGTTCATCGTGTTTCACTGTTGCAGTCATGACTGTAGGGTAGAATCCCAAAGCTGAAAGAAAGGGAGGTGGTCATAAAGTGGAAGGGGCGGCTAAAAGGCCCTGCAAGACTGCAGAGGCAAAGCCTGCCCTAGACTTAGAGTAGAGAGGAAGATTGTAGTGCTTAGAAAAAGTATGCACTGAACTCCAAGTTGCAGCTTCCAAAATGTCTTTGGTAGGAACTCCCTGAGGAAGGCCGAGAAGTGGCAGCAGCTCTGGTGGAATGAGTCCGTATACTTCCTGGGATTTGCTTTCCATGGTGTGAATAACAAAATCTGATTCCATGAGCAATCCATTTAGAAATAGTCTGTTTTGAAATGGCTTTACCTTGGGAACTTGAAGCATAAGAAACAAACAATTGTTCTGATTTTCTGATGTCCTTGGTTCTGTCCAGGTAAAAACTTAGTTGTCTGTGTACATCCAAGGAATGTAAGATCCTTTCCCCTTTATTTTGAGGAGTAGGGAAAAAAGTTGGCAAGTGGATAGTTTGATTTAAAGCCACTTTGGAAACCACCTTAGGCATGAAGGTAGGATTAGTCCTCAAAGACACCCTGTCTTGATGAAAAATAATATAAGGTTCCACAGCCATAAGAGCTTGTAACTCTGAAACTCTTCTGGCAGAGGCTAGGGCTAACAGGATAGCTGTCTTCCAAGATAAAAAACTTGATGTCAGAAGAGGCAGCAGGTTCAAAAGGAGGCAAGGTTAGTTTTTCCAAAACATAGTTGAGATCCCAAGCAGGAATGGGAGGAGATCTAGGAGGTCTTAAGTTCTTAGCTCCTCTGAGAAACTGTCTCATGAGCTGGTGGGAAAAGATTGGAGGGTCTGTATTATAATGAGCAGAAATAGCAGAGGCGTGTATCTTAATGGAAGAGAAAGAGAGACCCTTGTGTAAGAGATCTGTAAAGTAAAATTAAAGGAATGTTCGGAAGAAGAGGATCAGAATCCTGAGCTTGCATCCAGGAACAAAATCTTTTCCATTTTCCTGCATAAGATTTTCTAGTGCTAGGACATCTGGCTTCTAAAATGACATCCATAACCTGCTTGGGTAGGAAAGAAGAAATCAAAGGCCCTGGATTAACCAGGCCGCCAGGCTGAGAGTTCTGACATGAGAGTGTAGAACCTGACCCTGATGTTGGGACAGAAGGTTCGGAGACTGAGGTAAAACCCAAGGGGGCTCCAGACATAGGTTTTTTAGAGTTGGGTACCAAAACTGTCGAGGCCAGCAAGATTATTATCTTGGGCTTGTCTTGTTTTATCTTTAATAATACCCGTGGAAGAAGAGAAAGAGGCGGAAAGGCATATCCCGAGAGGTTCCTCCAACTGAATGATAGGGCATCCACTTTCCAAGCTTCTTTGTGGAAAGTCCTGGTGCAAAAAGTCTGTAGTTGATGATTGAGATGGGATGCTAAGAGGTCTATGTGAGGACATCCCCAGACTGCTGTTATCATCCTGAATATTTCGGTGTCCAGCATCCAATCGTGTGGATCCGAAAGGTTTCTGCTCAGACTGTCTGCCACGAAGTTTTGCTTCCCTGGTAGAAACTGAGCTTGAAGGTCCAGATTGCAAGCTAGAGCTGTGTTCCATAGATCCATGGCTAGTCTGCAAAGGGGGTAGGAATGAGATCCCCCTTGCTTGTTTATGTACCACATAACTGTGGTATTGTCCGTCCGTATTAGTAGTTGTCCTGGTTGTAGAAGATTCCTGAAGGCCATTAGAGCTTTCTGAACGGCTAACATTTCCTTTAAATTGATATGCAGGTGCTTCTGATCCTTTGTCCAAAGGTCCTGCAGACAGTTGCCCTGAAAATGGGCTCCCCAAGCATAATCCGAGGCGTCCGTGGTTAGAATCTGAGTGACAGGAAGCAGACAGAAGGGTTTCCCTTTGTTTAGAGTACATGGCCTGGACCACGAAAGGAATTCCTTTTGAAGACAAGGCAGGACGGAGATCAGTATGTCTAAACTGTGGCAATGCTGAGACCATACACTTTTTAGGTACCACTGTATTTTCCTCCTGTGTAGTCTTGCATATGGTACGAGAAGGATGCAGGAGGCCATGTAACCCAAAGCCTGCAGGAATCTCCTTGCAGATAGCTGAGTTAAAGTTGCCAAGGTTTTGAAAGTTGAAGCCAGCTGTAATTGTTTTTCGGATGTCAGAAATGCCATCTGGGTTGTGGTGTTTAGAAGAGCACCCAGAAAAGTTATTTGTTGTGAGGGTGTCAAATTTGACTTTTTTATGTTTACAGAGAATCCCAGGAACTTGAGGAGGTTCTGTACAAATTCCAGATGCTGGATTAAGACATCCTTGCTGTCTGCCTGAATTAGACAATCGTCCAGATAAGGGTAAATTTGAATTCCCTTGAGTCTGCAGTAAGCTACTACTGGAGCCAGGCATTTGGTGAAGACCCTGGGTGCAGTAGACAATCCAAAGGGCAGCGCAGAGAATTGAAAGTGCCTCGATCCGGCCTTGAACCTGAGGTATTTTCTGCGTTCCTGCCTGATGGGAATGTGTAAATATGCCTCCTTTAAATCCAAAGTTACCATCCATGCATTTTTGGACAGCATTGGAAGTAGCTGCTGTAGAGTAAGCATCTTGAATTTTGGAATCTCTAGAAAGATGTTCAAGACTGACAGATCCAGAATGGGTCTCCATGAGTTTTGCTTCCAGGGGACTAGAAAGAGCCGAGTAAAAACCTTGTCCCATCTCTGAAAGTGGAACCAGTTCTATGGCTTTCATAGCCAATAGAGCTTCCACCTGGTTTAAGGCCTCTGTCCATTGATGCTTTGGAAGGTCTTGCCATTCGCTTGGCCTTGGCAGGGTATGAAAATGGAATTTGTAACCTCTTGAAACCACATCCAGAACCCACTTGTCTTGGGTTATATGAATCCAATTTTGATAAAAAAGAGAGAGTTTTCCTCTGAGAGGGGCTTCCAGGCAAGAAGTTCCTGCAGCCCAACAGAGGGAGTCATTGAGTTTGTTTCCTATGAGTTTGTGACCTGTCCTCTCCTCCCCTAGGGGTGGAAGCAGTCCACTGTCTTGGTCTATAAGAAGCTTGTGTTTGAGGCCTTCCTCTGGAGTGTCTATATCTACCCCTCTGAGGCCTGTCTGAAGTGGGAAAGGACCAATTTTTAGAAGGCCAATTCCTGCTAAATCTTGGTGGCTGTACTTGTAAGAAATCTTTAACTGTTTGCATGGATTTCGCCTTATCCTCCATCTTTTTAATCACCTCTTCAGCTTTTGATCCAAACAAAACATTATGCTGAACAGGAGCATCCAATAATTTAGCTTTTACTTGTTCTGGCAAATTTTGTTCCTTTAGCCATGCATGCCTTCTAATGACTGTGCCAGAGGCAGCAGCCCTACAAGAAGCCTCCAGGGCATCAAATCCACAGTATAAACCATGCTTCCCAACTTGTTCAGTGGCATGCAATAAGTCATGTAATTCCTTATCATCTGCATAGGCAGAAATGGAAGTAAGCTTTTGTTTTAAAACAGACAAGAGAAATTGCTGGTATTTCAGCATATGAAACTGACAGTTTAAAGCCCTAATGGATAAAGTAGCAGAAGTGTACACTTTTTTGCCCCATCTTTCTAAAGATCTAGAATCCTTTTCAGTGGGAATGGGATTTTTTGGCAGAAGCAGCCTTAACTCCCTTAGGACCCTGAGAAATGGTTTCAGGGTCAGCAGAAGGGTTCTTGTAGAAAAACTGGTGGGAATCAGGAACCCTGTAATATCTATCAGGCTTAACAGGAGCAGAAAGAAAAGAGTCAGGGTTAAGTTAGCCTCCGAAAAGCATCATCCACAATATCCAAAACAGGAGGAATAGCCAGGGGTCTATGTTGGGGAGAAGAAGAAAATCCTTAGTCTTTTCTTAGATTCCAAATACTCCTGTCCTTCCCAGTGGAAATGTTCCTCATTTCATGCAAAGTTTCCCCAAAAGAGAAATCCTCAGGGGGAGAAGCTGAAGGAATAGATTCCTCAGCATCACAATCCTCATAAGGAGGGAAAGAATATTCATGGTCAGAAGAAGAAACTGAAGAAACAGAAGCCTGATCAGAGGAATCATAATAAACATCCTGTCTTGGCCTTTTATCTGGAGGGGAATGTGAACCCCTAATCATAGTAAGTAAATCCTCCGCCATCTTGAGTAACTGTTTCTGTGACTTGGGAGCCGGTTCAGAAGAGGCCTGTGTTGCAGTCCTTGATTTAGAAGGAGTCTTTGCCTTTGTCTTTGGCTTTGCCTTTATTAAAAGCTGAGTAGGCCAAAAAACCCCTTCGGAAGCCGGTACCTGCACAGCGGCTCCGGACCCATCTGAAGGAGCATTGTCCGAAGGGCCTGCATCAGAAGTATTCAAAGGCCTAGTTGGCTCCTCGTGGGAGTCCGTTTCGGCCATCGGTTCCGAAATGGCCGAAGACAGGGGCTGCAAAAGCGCCTCACTGACGACGGCCGAACCTGAAGCTGGCTCTGCTTGTACAATATCGTCAGATTTGGACCTCGGAGGCCTGTCTTTGTCCTTGCGTCGTTTGTGAACTCCGGTAGCCGGGACCGTATCCGACGACATTTTGTAATTAAAACGCCTACCGAAGTAATGAAATGCAAAATCGTACTTTCGTTTAATTGTACGTTGATTGAATCTAGCACAAAACCGACAACTAGCTAAGTCATGGTCAGGGCCTAAGCAAGGAATACAGTAAGAATGAAAATCCTTATGAGGTATTTGCTTCCCACATGAAATACAATTATTAACTTTTTCTGACATCGGACTGGAGCAAGAAAAAAGTTTCCCCAACAGGGTACTTAGCTTTGAGTAGGAGAAGAAAGTCTTTTGACTGAAGATTGTTCAGAAAAGTTTGTCATGAGTCAGCCGACCGGCAGTTGCAAACTGCTATCACCGCACGGCAAGAAAGACTGGAGAAGATGGCGTCGGCTGTCAGCTTTGTACTCCTGGTGCTCTGACATCAGAGAGCATGGTTGAACAGCCGACACCGGACCCAGACTTTGGGATTCTGGCCAACTGAGGACCGCCTGCCGGCAGGGGAGAACCCTACAGTCATGACTGCAACAGTGAAACACGATGAACATTCAAAAGATACTCGTCCCCTGGAGGCCAAATCCAATTTGTAATGAGTGATAAAAGGTATGAGGTGTCGCCCAAGTGGCTGCTGCGCAGATATCATCCATAGAGGGTCTGGAATAAAAAGCCACTGAAGTAGCCATTGATCTAGTAGACGGAGCCTTTATTTTGGAAGGTAAGGACACTTTGTTCTGATGGTAGATGAAAGTAATGGCATTTCTGAGCCAAGAGGATAGTCATTTTGGAAACAGGCTTACCCAATCTGGGTCCGGCAAAGGCCACAAACAATTGATCCATTTTTCTGAAAGATTTAGTTTGTCCAAGTAGAAACGAAGTTGTCTATGAACATCGAGGGTATGCAGAAGGTATTCCCCTCTATTTGAACGGTGAGGAATGAAAACCGGTAGGTCAATAGACTGATTAATGGAAAACCCAGAAATGACCTTGGGCAAAAAGGAGGGTCAGTACATAGGAACACTCTTTCCCTATGAAAAATCAGGTAAGGTCTCTTGACACTCAAGGCCTGCAACTCAGATTCTCACCGAGCTAAGGGCTACTAGAAGCAGAGTTTTCCAAAACAAAAATTTTACATCACAGGCATTAGAAGGCTCCAAGGGAGGACGTGTTAACGACTGAAGCACCAAAGTCAAGTCCCATAGCTCTATAGGAGGCTTGACCGGAGGTTTGATATGTAATATGTAATACTTCTTTCATGAAGGTCTTGCACAGTCAGTGTGACATAACAGATGAGCTGTCAATTCCATTGTGAAAATTTGCAATAGCTGCTAAATGCACTGTAATTGTCTATGCTGAAGCTCCTGCGTGCAATACGGTAGTCAGGTATTGTAAGATCTTCTGAACAGGCATGGAAAAGGGATCTATGTTATGTTCTTTGGCCCATCTAGAGAACCTAGTTGACTTACTCAAACAAGTTTTTCTGGTGGAAGGTTTGTGTGAAACCAGAAGAATCTCGTGAACAGGGGATGAAATATTAGGTAGCCTGGCAATCTTCGGAAGTGGAGAAACCAAGCTGTGAGCTTGAGGCTGTGGAGATTGGGGTGAATCAGTCCCTGAGGATGAGATAGCAGACCTTGGGATTGATCCAGGATCCACAGGCTGTGGAATCATGTGAGGCCATAGGAAAGGGAACCAGACTTGATGGGGCCAATAAGGGACAATGAGGATCATTTTGCTTCTCAGCCTTTGAGCTTTCTGGAGGAATTTCAGAATGAGGGGAAACGGGGGACAGGTATACAGCAGACCCGGAGGCCAATCGTGCATCAGAGCATCCCTTGGTGACTCCCCTGAGGGGGGATCAGGGCAAAATATGGATTTGTTGTTTAGGGGAGAAGCAAACAGGTTGCAGCAAGGCCTGCCCCAACAGCGAAAGATCTGATCTGCTATTATAGGATTGAGGGACCACTCGTGAGGCATCAGAATGTTCCTGCTTAGATTGTCCGCAATAAGATTGGAACTCCCGGGAATGTGCATTGCTGTGAGAAAGCGGTTGGAAGCCATTGCTCAATGCCAAATTCTTATGGCTTCCCGACACAGGGGGTAAGACCTGGTTCCACCTTGTTTGTTGCTATACCAGACGACTGACATGTTGTCCAAGTGAATTGCAATGGTCCCGGAAGGAAGGGATGTGTGGAACTGCCCTCAATTCCAGACATTTATGTGCAAATTGGCCTCCATGGGAGACCAGATGCCTTAGACTGTCTTTCCCCACCCCAACAGGGTAGCATCTGTGGTCACCGTGGCCATGGGCTGGGGGAGACAGAACGGTCAACACCAAAGATTTGATTCTGGCTTCATCCACCAAAGCATTTGTTTCTTGCAAACATTTGTAAGGTGTATCATGTGGCCGAGTGGGTGAGTTAAGATCGTGATGAGTGGAGCCACTGCAATAGCCTCATGTGCAATCTCGGCAGTGGTACCAAGGTAATGGTTGCTGCCATAGAGCCCAATAGTTGTAGTACAAGGCATGCAGGTACAAATGTCTGCAGGAGGAGGGCTTGGATCTGGTTTCTTATTTTTGAAAGCCTGTGAGGAGGGAGGGAAGCTTGACAGGACATTGTGTCGAACATTGCTCCAATGAATTCCAGTGCTCTTGATGGAGACATGTGGGATTTGTCCATGTTGATCGTGATACCTAGGCGAAGACCAAGGCCTCGAGTGTAAGAGAGACTGAGAATGAGAAGATTCCTGGACGTGGCGGTAAGGAGCCAATCGTCTACATATGGAAACACCTGGAATCCTTGTAGTCAGAGATGAGCTACTACGACTGCCATGCATTTGGTGAACACTCTGGGGACTGTTGAGAGACCAAAGGGCAGTACCCTGAACTGATAATGACTGGCTCCCAGCTGGAAGCAAAGAAAACTTCAGGAGCGTTTGTCCATCTTTATGTGGTAATACGCATCCTGAAGGTCTATAGAGCACATCCAGTTGTCCTTCCCCAGAAAGGGGAGAATGGACTGTACCGTGACCATCCAGAAGTTTTGAGGTTTGATTAATTTGTTTAGTAAACCGAGATCCAGGATTGGTCTCCAGACCCCTGTCTTTTGTGGCACTATAAATAACCTCGAGTAAAAGCCGGATCCTCTTTGGTCTAGTGGGACTGGTTGGATGACTCTTTTTCTTAGCAGCTTTTCGATTTCTAAGACTGAGACCTCCCTCTGACAGGGTGGGACATCAGGGATTCATTGCACAGGTCTGGGGGTGAAGTTGAAAGGGATATGATAGCCTCTGGATATTATTCTCTGCACCCACGGATCCGTTATGAGTTGCCAGACCTGTAGGTGCAGGGAAAATCGATCCCCGACTGCTTCCAGAGGAAAGCAATCAGGCCGCTGTTCAGGAGCGCTGGAAGGGTTTGCCAGAGAAGGAATCTCTAGCACCCTGGTTACGCGAACCCCCTCTACCCCGAAAGGGGCATCTTCCAAAAGAGTTGCCCCCTCTGCCCCGGGGGGATTGCTCATCACGAGTGTCATAAAAAGATCCTTGGGACTTCTTGAACCACAATTTTCCTCCCCTCTGATTCCTGGAGTAAGACCTCTGGGGGGGTGGAAAAACGTATGCCCACAGAAGACAAGTTCTTTCCATCCTTCTCACTATGTGAAAGTGAGTCTCTTACTTTGGGACCAAAAAGGAAGATTTGATTTAAAGGGGTCCGCAAAGTCACACAAAAGCATCCAAGCATGTCATCTCATAATGATGCAGGAATCACCAAATGAGGGCTCGCACCAGAAAATTGTAAAAATACAATAGAATATTTATTGAAATCCACAACGAAAGTCACAGCCAAAATCAGCCAAAATTAACGCTTCCAAGCTAATACGTTTTCGATCAAATTCTTCTTCAGATACAAACAACCATATGAAACAACAGTAATATATACCCTATTGTTTAATTGAAAAATTACCTATCCAATAAAAATCATACTAAAAAACACCCAATTAAAATCAGCGGAAAAATCATAGGATGCATCACATTAATTAAATTATAAAAAAACACAATTATCTCTGGTTATATTTGCTATTTAAGTTGTCATTAGCAAAAAAAAAATTTTTAAATTAATTCAGGACACTTGCAAAAATACAATCCTTAGCAAAACTCTCTAAATAAAATGTAATATGTAATATATAATATATACTGTAATAATAATACTGCCATCTGGTGGTATGCCTATAGAATACATCTAGCAGGATCAAAATTTTGCTGATCTTAAATCTTAATACAGGCTTAATAGACAAAAACTCATTTAAACCAGGGGGTTTTGTAGATTCCAAAATAATCTGCCAAAACAACTCACTGTACTCCAACTTCGCCTCCCACATACCTCCTCTTATATCCTTAGGAACTGTTTCCAAAACAAAAAAAAAAAACAAATGTTGCCTGAGGACAAACCAAAGTGTGCTTTTATAATGCATTATTATTATGCTGTTTTCTAACATCGTATAGATGTTCATAAATACGACACTTTAATTTTCTCTCAGTTTTCCCCACATAAAAGGAGGTACATTGATTGCAAACAGCAATATACACCACCCCAAAAGTATTACAATTTTGAAAAACTATTACTAACAATATGTCTATTCCTGGCAGAAATAAAAATATTGTTTTGATTGATGATATTTGGACATTGCGAACAAAAACCACATTTGTAGGTTCCAAAACTAAGGGACCCATTACTCTTAAAACTGGATGTACCAAACTCAAAAAGTTGTTTAAAATTTAAGTCCTTACGGTAAATAAATTTTAATGGCTGTTGTTTGTTAAACCCCAGATCAGAAATTTGAACAAACCTTTCCCATTCTCTACTAATAACGTCTTTGATCACCCCTGAATCACCCGAATAATCTAAAATATATGCATGGTCCCAGTTATTGGGCATATTGTTCGTTACACTAGTTGTTGTTGTAGGGGATACATCTTGCCCCAATATAGGAGCAAATCTGTCTTTCCTACCCTGAAGGACAACTTCCAAAACTTCATCCAATAAAGATTTTGGATATGCTCTATCACTAAACATGTTAAGCACTTTACCACATTCTAATAAAAATTCATCATCATGGGAGGTCATTCTACTGGCCCGGACCAGTTGTCCCTTAACCAAATTCTTCTTCTGAAAATAAGGATGTCCACTATAAAAGTGTAAATAAGAAATGGAAAAAGTATTTTTACGGTGTATCTTGGAAGTAAAACTTGAATTATCCTTACTGAGGGAGATATCTAAATATATCAATTCATTTTCATTAAAATCAAAAGTGAAATCTAAAAAATTGGTTGTCCCTTTAAGATAGTTCAAAAATTCGAAAATTTTGTCTTGGGTGTTGGTCCAAAAAATACAAATATCATCTAAAAAACTTTTGTATAAGGACCAACAACCAGAAAAGGGACTATGAATCACATACAGTTTCTCCCACCAGTTTAAAACTATATTGGCATATGTGGGGGCACATTTAGCCCCCATAGCCACTCCTTTGTTTTGCTTGAAAAATTCACCCTGAAAAAACATGTAATTGTTCTTCAGAATGACTTCCATGAATAACAGGCAATTCCTAAAATCTTCTTGGGAAAACAAACCACTATCACTCATGCTCTCTTCCAACCACTGAAGCCCAATATCGTGAGGATTAGAACCAAACAGGTCAACTACATTCAGTGTAACAAAAACAAGATTGGAAGAAAACATATGCGGTTTAACAGATCTTAAGAAATCCCATGAGTCCCTAAGGACTGTTTCACCAGTATATGAAAGCTGTTTAAGTTTGTCATCCACAAACTTAGACAATGGGGTAGTAACAGACCCCTCAGAGGAAACAATAACCCTTAGGGGGGGATCCAGACAATCCTTATGTACTTTTGGTATCCCAAAAACAGAAGGGACTCTTGGTTGTTTATTGAATAGAAAGTTAAATTGTTCATTGTTAATAGACCCTTCTAATAATAAATCATTCAACAATAAATTAATTTTGCTGTTAGCAATATTAACTTCATTTATAGAAGCCCTAGAGTATTTCGAAGTATCTTGAAGCAAAATATTCATCTTAGATTCATATAGGAGACTATCCATAAGAACCGTCCCACCCCCTTTGTCAGGTTGCATCACCCTAATGGTTCTATCATTTTTTAATTAATTTAATAACTTCCTTTCATTATGGGTGAGATTTGAATGTACATAATGGTTCGTCACTGCTTTTCTGATTTCTGTTTCCAATATATTTTCTATATTTTTCAATTGGGGATGTAGGGGGGGATTTATAATACTCTTTTTCTTTAGTGTGATTGAACCTGAGGGACCATTGTCAGCATCCTGAAATAATAAGAATAAATTCTGTTTTCTCAAAAACAACTTTAAATCTATTATAGATCTCGGTATACTCACTTTCCTTATTAGTATATATTTAAAACCTTTTGAAAATAACTGAAAATGATCATCTTGGACATCCACTTTACTATAATTAAAAATTTTATAGTTGTTGTACTCCAGAATGTTACTCTGACGATCTATCTGAGAACCAGAAGTTACCGTCCCTATGTCCTGTAATAGTCATGGCGATAGTAAGCCTTGTACTGCACCGGATTCTGTTTGCGAATCCGGTCGGACCGGCGTACTGGGATTGGATATTCTAAAGGGAATCCCATGTCCCCGTTGTTTATTCGCTCTTGTCTAACATCTTCAGATCCGTTGTCCTGACCCTCAAAACCACTACTGACTATACCAACATTATGTTCTTTAAAGAATGAACGGAACAATTTAAGTTTAGGGTAAGCTTTACCCTCTTTATATTCTCTCAGGTCTCTCTCAAGTTTCCCTTGTTTCCTCTTCATATTAGTAATACATTCCGATTCTACTTGTGAAAAAATATCCAAATATAACTTTTTCGCATGATCCACCTGAAAAAGAAGATCATTAACAATAGTATTGTTAATACGTTCCATTTCCACCAGAATGGCTGCCCTAACCCTTTCATTTTCCTTAAGAATGGCCCTGACGACATCAAGACCACAATTATCAAATATTTTCAACAACTCCAAATGAAACTCGGAGCCCTCCTCAACGCTATTTGGAAATTTACAAATACGTAAACCCTTAAGAACCACTTGTTTGTTTAAACATTCGTTAAGAAAAATACAGTCACAACCCAGTCGTTTTAATTTGTCCAAATAAAAATACAATTCATCCAAACTTTCCCTGTAAGTTTTGACTACATTATTATTCACACATGAAGCAGTGGAAGAATGATTTAAAGTACAAGTCTTGTCAATGAAAGTGTTGAAATCAAAACAGGGAGATTTGGTAGAAAAGTCACCTTGGTTTGATGGGTTAGAATTTACACCTGTATCGGATGAATGTCCCGGTTCCATGTCACGTGTTGCTGCACAATTTGAGCATAAAAGCCGTGGAAAATCCGAAATGCCTTCATCGGTTATGTCCACGTGTCCTCCAGAACGCTCTGAAGATGAATTAGTTAAAAATATTCCCTTTTTAGATTTATGAGAATTTGTTTTTTTCATGTTGAGAACCAGAGGTTAGCCTGGAAGCTAAAGACACAATAGATTTACAAGCCGGTGTCAACAGTTCAACCAATTGGGAAAGTTGACCAATAACCTTGCGTAGTTCACCTCTCTCGTCACTACATGTGTCAAGTTCTATTGCTGCTGCCCCTGGAGTTTCTGCCATCTCCAACCAAAACTGAAAACCATAAAAAGGAGATGAATGCGAACTAAACAATCACCACAAACCACGAAAAGTTCGCAGGAAACACCAAATGAGGGCTCGCACCAGAAAATTGTAAAAATACAATAGAATATTTATTGAAATCCACAACGAAAGTCACAGCCAAAATCAGCCAAAATTAACGCTTCGAAGCCAATACGTTTTCTATCAAATTCTTCTTCAGATACAAACAACCATATGAAACAACAGTAATATATACCCTATTGTTTAATTGAAAAATTACCTAACCAATAAAAATCATACTAAAAAACACCCAATTAAAATCAGGGGAAAAATCATAGGACGCATCACATTAATTAAATTATAAAAAAACACAATTATCTCTGGTTATATTTGCGATTTAAGTTGTCATTAGCAAAAAAAAAATTTAATTAATTCAGGACACTTGCAAAATACAATCCTTAGCAAAACTCTCTAAATAAAATGTAATATGTAATATATAATATATAATGTAATAATAATACTGCCATCTGGTGGTATGCCTATGGAATACATCTAGCAGGATCAAAGTTTTGCTGATCTTAATCTTAATACAGGCTTAATAGACAAAAAATCATTTAAACCAGGGGGTTTTCTAGATTCCAAAATAATCTGCCAAAACAACTCCCTGTACTCCAACTTCGCCTCCCACATACCTCCTCTTATATCCTTAGGAACGGTTTCCAAAACAAAAAAAACAAATGTTGCCTGAGGACAAACCAAAGTGTGCTTGTATAATGCGTTATTATTATGCTGTTTTCTAACATCGTATAGATGTTCATAAATACGACACTTTAATTTTCTCTCAGTTTTCCCCACATAAAAGGAGGTACGTTGATTGCAAACAGCAATATACACCACCCCAAAAGTATTACAATTTGAAAAACTACTACTAACAATATGTCTATTCCTGGCAGAAATAAAAATATTGTTTTGATTGATGATATTTGGACATTGCGAACAAAAACCACATTTGTAGGTTCCAAAACTACGGGACCCATTACTCTTAAAACTGGATGTACCAAACTCAAAAAGTTGTTTAAAATTTAAGTCCTTACGGTAAATAAATTTTAATGGCTGTTGTTTGTTAAACCCCAGATCAGAAATTTGAACAAACCTTTCCCATTCTCTACTAATAACGTCTTTGATCACCCCTGAATCACCTGAATAATCTAAAATATATGCGTGGTCCCAGTTATTGGGCATATTGTTCGTTACACCATTTGCTGTTGTAGGGGATACATCTTGCCCCAATATAGGAGCAAATCTGTCTTTCCTACCCTGAAGGACAACATCCAAAACTTCATCCAATAAAGATTTTGGATATGCTCTATCACTAAACATGTTAAGCACTTTACCACATTCTAATAAAAATTCATCATCATGGGAGGTCATTCTACTGGCCCGGACCAGTTGTCCCTTAACCAAATTCTTCTTCTGAAAATAAGGATGTCCACTATAAAAGTGTATATTCTATTGTATTTTTACAATTTTCTGGTGCAAGCCCTCATTTGGTGATTCCTGCGAACTTTTCGTGGTTTGTGGTGATTGTTTAGTTCACATTCATCCCCTTTTATGGATCTCATAATGATGCCCAATGCGGCTGCTCAAGCTGCCCCCTCTGTAGTGTGAGAAATCAAGCGCATCGAGGAGTTGAGATTGATTCCAAGGTAGTTAGTTAAGAGGCAACAGTATCACGCACCTCTTCAGGCAGTACCTCCACCAAAGAGGCAGAGATTTCAAAAATTAGGTCTCTTTGGAGCAGAGTAAAGTGTGCCAGGTAATTCAGCGACCGGATGGCAAAGGTCGTTGAAGCATAGGTCCACTTCCCCAGTCTGTCCCTAGCCCGAGACTCCCTGTTCAGGGAATGAACAGTGGAACTATCTTACGCCAGTTCCTTCTTTGTGGCCGCTACCACAACCATGGAATCAACTACCAGTTGTTTGGTCCAACTGGGCTGGTCTTCTGGGGTGGACAGAATTTTATCTGGCCTCTGGGGGACGGGTTCTATGTTGTCCGGGGCCTTCCAGGCACACTGCGCAATAAGTCGAATGAGCTCATCTGCAGGTGGGAGTCACCCAGGAAGTAGATGGCCGAGCACGGAAAGCCTGCAAGAACACGGATTCCTCCAAAGAAGGGTTGGAGGACTTCCAGTCTCCCCTCCGCTTGAGGATATAGAGAATGTCTCCAAATGAGATGTCTTCCGGGGGAGACCGTGGGGACCCTTCTCCCTCATCGCAATCAATGTCTTCAGTGATGGATTCCTCAGGGGAATCAAGATGCTTCCTCTTGCAAAGTTTCTTCTGGAGTGGCTCCCCAGGGGGATCTTCTGAGAAGGACTCTGGAGAGAGGGTTCCCTTGGAGGGCAAGCCTTGCAGCTCCCATGGTTAAGGTTCCAGAGCAGGAGGGTGAGACAGCTACAAGATGGGGGGGGGGGTTCTGGTTCCGATGCCAGTGGTGTCAACTGCAAGCCTGTTGAAGCAAGAACCCTCTCCATCACCTGGAAAGCAAGCCCACCAGAGGAGGGATGGGAGCCCAGAACTGAGAAGTACAACCTCGGAACCGAGGTCACACCCTGTCCCGAGGAGCCCGCCTCCAGGTGAGGAACTCCGAGAGGACCAGCAGCTGCCGGGAGAGTCATGGCCATAGACGGCGCCACCAAAATATTAGCACCGAAATAGGTGCCATGGTGCCGACAGCCCAATCACTATTCCGAGAGTGCCCCCAGTTCCAAAGGAGCCATGGCACCAAGAGTAATCGGGGCAGACAGGGAAGCCTCCGCTGTCGGCACCAAGAAAGTATGTACCAGGATGGCCATCGGTACCGAAGTCTCAGAAACCCGGTTGGAGGTCGGAGGAGGATAGATGGGAGAATACAACATAAAAGCTTCCGCTCCAAGGAGGAGGGAAAACCTGGTCTGGGTGGTTAATCCTGTAGCTGCCAGAAGCTGGTCCACAACCCTCACTACATCCTGTTCCAAAAGACTCCTGATAGATTTGAAGTACGCTGCCGATGGGGAGTCTGGTCTCAAGAAAGGGACTAAATTGCTGTCCCAAAAAAGGGTCATAAGAAGGAGAATATCTAGTTCTTGGAAGGTGCTCGATCTTCACAACTGAAGGAGTTATTACCAGAAGAGCCGTGTAAGACATCAGCACCATGGCCGGGGAAGGTGTCGATGCAGGCACAGTAGTCGGGGCCTGTGTCACAAACAAGGTTGGTACCATGAGAGATGGTGCCGAGGTCAGTACAGTGGAAGGAGTCTGAGTCAAAATCAAAGGCGGCACTGAGGGAGAAGGCAAGGACCCTGGTGCCGAAGTTGTCTGTGCCGACGGTGTGGGAGAAGCCCGGTGTCACCTCGGTTCTGAGGAGGATGGGGATGTCAGAACCAAAAGACTCCTTTTCTCCTTATGTCTTTTAATGTCTTTATGCTTAGGAGTTCGTGGGACCTCCGTCCCAGAAAGAGCCTCCGCAAAGGGTGATTTTAACATACCCTTAAGGATAAGTTTGTTCTTGCATTCAGCCAACTATGGTTGCTGAAGTTAGAACAAATGTCACAAGAAACACTGAGGTGGTCAACGCCCAAACAGTAAACACACCGGGCGTGACCATCAGAATTGGGCAACTTGCGCCCACACTTATCAAATTGTTTGAAACTAAGCTTGGCCTTATCCAACATAGTACAGAGTATAACCACAAGAACCACACAACTAAACTAACAAGACAAGAGAAAGCATTTTTTCTCCTTTAAAAGGAAAGAGTACCAACAATGGTACTAAGAAATACCAAAGGTAAGAGAGGGCCTACTAAGGCAGGGACTAGTACCAACGATAGTACGAAGAACTACCAAAGGTAGTGGGTACGGCTTAGTCAGGAAAGAATAAGGCAGAGATAGGAAAAGACTAGAGATGACAAGAAAAAAATGTCTTATAACACACTAAATCAAGAAAAATACCACAAAAACCTAACATTTAGCTGAGAGAAGGTTAGGCACGTCTGACAAGGAATGCAGCAAACAAGATCTGGAGAGACTATGAGGTTTTGCTGAGAGTTTTTGGCTGGCGCAAGTTTGGTAACGGCCGTGTCGGTTCCAAGGATGGAACCAAAGTCCTAACAGTAAGGAATGAATAAAGATTTACAACATCAGATGTATCCTTTCTCCCTCATTTTTAGGTTCAGGGAAGAAAACTGGGAGATGGACAGTTTGACTTAAAGTAATCTCAGATACCTCTTTAGGCATAAAAGAAGGATTAGTTCTCAAAGAAACCCTGTCCCCATGGAAAATGAGGTAGGAGTGGCTCACCATAAATGCTTGCAACTCAGACACCTTTCTTGCAGAGGTCAGAGCAATCAGAAAAACTGTTTTCCACGTTAAGAACTTAGTCAGCCAGATTAGTTGGTTCAAATGGAGAAAGTGTTAGCTTCTCTAAAACAAAATTAAGATCATATTAGGGGCCACCATTTGTCTTGGTGGCCTCTTATGCAAAATCCCTTTCAAAAACATTTTAACATGAGACTGTATTGAAAGAGGAGGATCCATGGGCAGACATGGTGAAATGGCTGTTAAATCTTGATAGAGGAATAAGATAGGCCATAGAGTAGTAATTCACACAAATATTTTAGAACCAGAAAACAATTAATCCTGAAGGGGTGCTGGTTATGTTGCTGGCACCAACTAGAAAGTCTTTTCCATTTGCTAATATATGGTTTTATAACAGCAGGCTTTCTTTTCTCCAGTAGTATTTGCTGCACGTCCTCATTAAGCAGGTGCCTAAAAGGAATTACGACCCAATCATCTAGGCAGTCAACTGAAGTTGACTGATATCTGCGTATATCAAATGCACCTTTATGTGTGAGTATATCCAGTCTGTAAGGAAGCTTGTGGTAATAGCCCCTAGCCATTTCCAAAAGAACACTTAACTACAATTGCTTAGGACAGAACCATGTCACCGCAATGATCTTGAGGGATTCCTTCTGAAACTTTAGAAGTACCCTGGATATTAGTGGAAAGGGTGAAAAAGCATACAGTAACATTACTGTCCAAGGAAAAGAAAAGAAAAGACACCTGTCTTCCAGGCCTTCTTGTATGGAGTCCTGGAATAGAATCTTGCCAGTTGACTGTACTGAGAAGAAGCAAAGTAGTTTAGTTGAGGAACTCTCCACAAATGGATCAAATCTTGGAAGACCATGATCCAGTTTCCATTCGTGAGGGTCTGCGCTGGTCCTGCTCAGCTTGTGTGCCACGCAGTTTTTGTTCTAATTAAATGTAGGATGCCTGTAGAGTATCTGAAGCTGTAAAATGGCTGATCTGCAAAGGGTGCATGTCCTGATTCCCCCTTGCATGTTGATGCATCACATAACTGCTGTACTGTCTGCAACCACTTAAGAGTTCCTAAGGGCCAAATACGGTTCAGAGAGATGAGTGCCTTGATCAGGGAAATCATCTCCCTGATATTCATGTGCTTGCATCTGTCCTTTATGGCTCACACCTTCTGACATTTTATCCCTCCTGAAACTGCTTCCCAAGCAAAGTCTGAAGCATCTATGGTAACTGACTGCTTTGGAGCAAGGAGGGAGAAGGGGAGACCTGGATTTAATGGCATTTGTTGTTTCTGTTAAAAGATTTCTCTTCTGATATCCCAGCACTGAGATTTGAAAAGATAACAGGTGTTGATGCTGGGACCAAAGAGATTTCAGATACCACTGTAACAAGGAGAATCACTGATGCCATGAAGCCCAAAGGGGTATTCCCTCACAGTGACTGAAGTCTTAGTGGAAAACCTTAGAAATAAGTCTAAATTAAGATCTTTTCCTGTGAAAGAAAAGCTCTTTGAACTATCGTGTCTAGCTAACATCCCATTAACACAATCCTGTGTGAAGGAGTCAAGAAAGACTTTTGAATATTCTCTTGGAATCCCAGTTCTTGTAACAGATCTTTCACCCGAGAGAGATTCCTGAAACTTTGAAAAAGGCACTGCAAACATAAGCAAGCCACATAAATGTGGTAAAATTTAGATAACCTGTAATCTGCAATGAGCTATAACTGGAGCTATATACTTTGTGAGCACTCTTGCTGCAAGTGGATAGTCCAAACAGTAAGCCAGAGAATTCATACTGTGATCCATACACACAAAACCTTAAGAAACATCTGAAGTCTGCATGGATAGGGATGTGATGATAAACATCTTCTAAGTCTAGTGTTGCCAGGAAACATAAAAGAGGAAGAAGCAGTAACAGATTGTAAAATGACATAATTTTGAGTTTGGGCACTATCTCAAACTGGTTTAGGACAAAAGATCCAGAACTAGCCTCCAAAAATTTTCTTTCTTTGGGACTAGAAACATCCTTGAGAAAAAGAAAAAAAAATGTCCCCACCGGGGAAGCAGGAACTGGTTCTATCACTTCTTGAGCCAGCATGTGATGAAGAAACAGTGAAAACAAAAGAGTCTGATCTGGAGGATGAGGAATGACCCTCCAGAAAAGGAGGACTTTCCTCTCACTGCCATCTGTAACTTTGATGAATGATTTTCAAAATCCATTTGTCTGAAACAATCTGTTGCCAAAGAGAAAAATGGAGTTTCAGACTTTTGGGAAGTAAAAAAAGGGTTAGGATGGGAGGGGGGGGGGGGGCACAATGTCTCCTGAACAGTCATTCAAAAGTACAGTTTTGTACCTACCATAAATGTAGATGTTCGAAGATCCACATTGCTGCAGTCCTTACACTTGGGTAGTCCGCTGTCCTCGGTCGGCCCGAATATCAAAGTATAAGGCTGACGTCGGTCAAGGCGCATTAGACTGACATCAGAACGTCAGGGTACAAATGCGCATGACCGACGTCATATCCTCAGTCTTTTCTTGCCCCAGATGTCAGAAGACCCTAACAAGAAAGGTCAAAACACAAAGACAACAAAACAACCAACCACCCTAGCACTAACAATATGTACAATATATACAATATACACAATATGTACAATCCAACCCACACAACCGCCTCTAACTACAGAGGGGAAGGAGGGAGGGTAAATTGGACTGCAGCAATGTGGATCTTCGAACATCTACATTTATGGTAGGTACAAAACTGTACTATGTTCTTCATCTCACATTGCTGCAGTCCTTACACTGGGTAGAATCCCAAAGCAGAGGTAAGGGAGGATGGCACAACTATAAAGAAGCAGGAGCTGCCAAAATGCCCTGTAAAATAGCAGTGGCAAAACCAGCCCTAGATTTAGAGTAAAGTGGAAGGTGATAATGCTTAGAGAAAGTATGGACTGAACTCCAAGTAGCTGCCTCCAAGATATCTTTAGTTGCCACCCCCCTTAAAAAGCTGTTGAAGTGGCAGTAGCCCTAGTGGAATGAGGCCTAATCCCAGCTGGAACCTCCTTGCCATGATGGGAATAACAGAAAGCAATGCACAACCCAATCCACTTAGAAATAGTTTGTTTTGACACAGGCTTGCCCTGAGAACTCAAAGCAAAAGAAACAAATAATTGCTGAGACTGCCTGAACCCTTTAGTTCTGCTCAAATAATATCGCAACTGCCTGTGTATATCCAAAGTGTGCAAAATCTTTTCCCCTTTATTTTGGGGTTTGCATAAAAGGTAGGCAAATGAATAGTTTGGTTTAAAGCCACACTAGAAACCACTTTAGGCATAAAGGAAGGATTAGTACGCAAAGATACCCTATCCTTATGGAAAATTAAGAAAGGCTCAACTGCCTAAGGGCCTGTAATTCAGAAACCCTTCTCGCAGAGGTAATGGCCAACAAAAAAGCAGTCTTCCATGATAAATATTTCAACTCAGCAGTAGCTGCAGGCTCAAAAGGTTGTAGAGTGAGTTTCTCCAACACAAAATTGAGATCCCAAGCAGGAGTAGGAGCTCTCGTGGGGTCTTATATTCTTTGCCCCTCTAAGGAATTGCTTAAACAAAGGATGAGAAAACAATGGTGGGTCACAATCATAGTGAGCAGAAATTGCTGCAGCATGAATCTTAATAGAAGGACAAACCTTTGTCCAGTAACTCAGTAAGATATTGAAGAGCCACACTTAAATTAGGCTTAGAAACATCAAATGCTTTTGCTGCACTCCAAAATAAAAATCTCTTCCATTTATCTGCGTACACTTTCCTTGTACTAGGCCTTCTGGCCTCCAAAATAACATTCAAAACTTGCTGTGGAAGCTGAAACCCTCCAGGGTTTAAAACAGAATATGCCAGGCTGTCAGGTGAAGAGAGTGAAGTTTGACATTGAGTAATTGACTGTTCTCCTGAGACAGCAGGTGAGGAATCAAAGGTAAAGGCCATGGAGGCTCCCGTACCAGACTTCTCAGTAGTGGGTACCAATGCTGTCGAGGCCAATCTGGAGCTATTAAAATCATCTTTGGCTTGTCCTGTCTGACCTTCAGAAGTACCTTTGGGAGGAGAGGCAGAGGTGGAAACGCATACACATGAAGATTGCTCCAATTGAAGGAAAGAGCATCCACTTACCAAGCTGTGGGATGAAAACTTTTAGGTGCAAAACTTTGGCAGCTGGTAGTTTAGTGGAGAAGCGAACAGATCTATGTCTGGAGTTCCCCATGACACTGTCAATTTCTGAAACACATGAGGATCCAATTTCCACTCGTGGGGATCCATAATTTGTCTGCTCAACACATCTGCTAAGGAGTTCTGTGCTCGGCAGAAACCTTGCCTGTAGATTTAGCTTTTAAACTGAGAGCAGTCTCCCACAAAATCATTGCTTGCCTGCACAGAGGATAAGAATGAGTTCCCCCTTGCTTGTTGATGTACCACATGACAGTTGTGTTGTCTGTTAGAATCAACACCTGCCCTGGAAGAATTAAATCCTTGAAAGCTATTAATGCAAATTGGACTGCTAACATCTCCTTCAGGTTGATATGTAGATGCAGAAGTCTGGCAGGCCACGTGTCTTGTATCCACTTTCCATTTAGATGAGCTCCCCAAGCTTTGTCTGAGGCATCTGTCGTTAGAATCTGACTCGCCTCTGGCCGGGTCACAGAGAGTCCCTTGTTTAGGTGACATTCCTGAGCCCACCACAACAATTCCTTTTGAATGCAAGGTATTATCTGAATGACAGTGTCCATATCTTGGCAGTGCTGTGTCCATACATTTTTGAGATACCATTGTAGCTTCCTCATATGCAGTTTGGCATTGGGAAGCACCAGAATACAAGATGCCATGAACCCCAAGGCTTGAAGGACTGTCCTTGCAGTCAGCCTGGACTGATGAGACAATTGATGGAAGTAAAGAGAAAGATTCTTTTGTTTGTCCGGGGTCAAAAGGCCATCTGGGATGCTGTATTCAGTCTCACACCCAGAAAGCACATGTCCTGAGAGGGTACTAGACTGGACTTTATTTCGTTCACAGAATACCCCAGGCATCTTAGCACTGCTATCACATAGTGTAGATGATGAAGAAGTTCGTCCTTTCCTGGAGCCAGAATCAGGCAATCGTCCAAATAAGGATAGATCTGTATTCCTCTTAGCCTGAAGAAAGCTATCACTGGAGCCAGAACCTTCGTGAACACTCTGGGCGCAGTAGATAAGCCAAAGGGCAATGCAGAGAACTGATAATGAGAAGTCCCAGCCCGAAAACGTAGATACTTCCTGCAATTTAGCCTGATAGGAACATGGAGGTAAGCCTCTTTGAGATCCAGAGTCACCATCCAGTGATCTTTGCCCAGCAGAGGTAAAAGCTGTTGTAACGTCAACATTTTGAACTTGGGAATGTCCAGATAAGTGTTGAGGATAGATAAATCCAAAATTGGTCTCCACGTGTTCCCCCTTCTTTGGTACTAGGAACAGGCGAGAATAAAATCCTAGGCCCACTTCTGACATAGGGACCGGTTGTATGGCTCCCATTTGAAGCAGCAGAGAAATCTGTTTGTGAGCCTCTATTCTTTGCTGAGGAGGAACGTCTGGCATGCCTTTGAAAGGAGGCAAGGTATGGAAATAAAACCTGTAACCTTGGTGTATGATATCCAATACCCATCTGTCTTGGGTAATTAAACTCCAATTTTCCTTGAAAAGTGCCAACCTTCCTCCCAAAGGTGCTGCCAAACGAGAAGGCTCTGGCAGCTGAAAAGGTAGGTCATTGGGTCTGTTCGAAAGGACTGACCCCTGCCCTCACCCGAAGACTGTGCAGGTGAACTCCCTGTTCTAGGCCTGAAAGAGCCCTGAGCTCTGCCCCTACCACGTCTAGACCTACCCCTAGACTGGGAATCATAAGAAGGATATGTCCACCCCTTGGTAGGCCAATTTCTGCTAAACTTGGAGGCTGAACCTGCAAAAATCTTTAACAGTCTGCATAGACTTAGCCTTATCTTCCATTTTCTTTAAGACTGTCTTATAAACACACCTTTAAATCAAGAAAATACCACAAAACCTAACATTTAGCTGAGAGAAGGTTATTAGGCCACTGTCTGACAAGGAATGCAGCAAACAAGATCTGGAGGAGACTATGAGGTTTTTGCTGAGAGTTTTTGGCTGGCGCAAGTTTGGTAACTTGTCACGAAATCGGTTCCAAGGATGGAACCAAAGTCCTAACAGTAAGGAATGAATAAAGATTTACAACATCAGATGTATCCCTTTCTCCTCATTTTTAGGTTCAGGGAAGAAAAACTGGGGAGATGGACAGTTTGACTTAAAGTAATCTCAGATACCTCTTTAGGCGTAAAAGAAGGATTAGTTCTCAAAGAAACCCTGTCCCCATGGAAAATGAGGTAGGAGTGGCTCACCATAAATGCTTGCAACTCAGACACCTTTCTTGCAGAGGTCAGAGCAATCAGAAAAACTGTTTTCCACGTTAAGAACTTAGTCAGCCAGATTAGTTGGTTCAAATGGAGAAAGTGTTAGCTTCTCTAAAACAAAATTAAGATCATATTAGGGGCCACCATTTGTCTTGGTGGCCTCTTATGTAAAATCCCTTTCAAAAACATTTTGACATGAGACTGTATTGAAAGAGAAGGATCCATGGGCAGACATGGTGAAATGGCTGTTAGGCCATAGAGTAGTAATTCACACAAATATTTTAGAACCAGAAAACAATTAATCCTGAAGGGGTGCTGGTTATGTTGCTGGCACCAACTAGAAAGTCTTTTCCATTTGCTAATACATGGTTTTATAACAGCAGGCTTTCTTGTCTCCATTAGTATTTGCTGCACGTCCTCATTAAGCAGGTGCCTAAAAGGAATTACGACCCAATCATCTAGGCAGTCAACTGAAGTTGACTGATATCTGGGTATATCAAAAGCACTTTATGTGTGAGTGTTATCCAGTCTGTATGCAGCTTTGTGGTAATAGCCCCTAGCCATTTCCAAAAGAACACTTTAACTACAATTTGCTTAGGACAGAAACCATGTCACCAAGAATGGATCTTGAGGATCTCTTCTGAAACTTTAGAAGTACCCTGGATATTAGTGGAAAGGGTGAAAAAGCATTTAGGAACAGTACTGTCCAAGGAAAAGAAGAGAAAAGACACCTGTCTTCCAGGCCTTCTTGTATGGAGTCCTGGAATAGAATCTTGCCAGTTGACTGTACTGAGAAGAAGCAAAGTAGTTTAGTTGAGGAACTCTCCACAAATGGATCAAATCTTGGAAGACCATGATCCAGTTTCCATTCGTGAGGGTCTGCGCTGGTCCTGCTCAGCTTGTGTGCCATGCAGTTTTTGTTCTAATTGAATGTAGGATGCTTGTAGAGTGTCTGAAGCTGTAAAATGGCTGATCTGCAAAGGGTGCATGTCCTGATTCCCCCTTGCATGTTGATGCATCACATAACTGCTGTACTGTTTGCAACCACTTAAGAGTTCCTAAGGGCCAAATACGGTTCAGAGAGATGAGTGCCTTGATCAGGGCAATCATCTCCCTGATATTCATGTGCTTGCATCTGTCCTTTATGGCCCACACCTTCTGACATTTTATCCCTCCTGAAACTGCTTCCCAAGCAAAGTCTGAAGCATCTATGGTAACTGAATGCTTTGGAGCAAGGAGGGAGAAGGGGAGACCTGGATTTAATGGCATTTGTTGTTTCTGTTAAAAGATTTCTCTTCTGATATCCCAGCACTGGGATTTGAAAAGATAACAGGTGTTGATGCTGGGACCAAAGAGATTTCAGATACCACTGTAACAAGGAGAATCACTGATGCCATGAAGCCCAAAGGGGTATTCCCTCACAGTGACTGAAGCTCCTAGTGGAAAACCTTAGAAATAAGTCTAAATTAAGATCTTTTCCTGTGAAAGAAAAGCTCTTTGAACTATCGTGTCTAGCTAACATCCCATTAACACAATCCTGTGTGAAGGAGTCAAGAAAGACTTTTGAATATTCTCTTGGAATCCCAGTTCTTGTAACAGATCTTTCACCCGAGAGAGATTCTGAAACTTTGAAAAGGCACTGCAACATAAGCCACATAAATGTGGTAAAATTTAGATAACCTGTAGCCTGCAATGAGCTATAACTGGAGCTATATACTTTGTGAGCACTCTTGCTGCAAGTGGATAGTCCAAACAGTAAGGCAGAGAATTCATACTGTGATCCATACACACAAAACCTTAAGAAACATCTGAAGTCTGCATGGATAGGGATGTGATGATAAACATCTTCTAAGTCTAGTGTTGCCAGGAAACATAAAAGAGGAAGAAGCAGTAACAGATTGTAAAATGACATAATTTTGAGTTTGGGCACTATCTCAAACTGGTTTAGGACAAAAGATCCAGAACTAGCCTCCAAAAATTTTCTTTCTTTGGGACTAGAAACATCCTTGAGAAAAAGAAAAAAAAACGTCCCCACTGGGGAAGCAGGAACTGGTTCTATCACTTCTTGAGCCAGCATGTGATGAAGAAACAGTGAAAACAAAAGAGTCTGATCTGGAGGATGAGGAATGACCCTCCAGAAAAGGAGGACTTTCCTCTCACTGCCATCTGTAACTTTGATGAATGATTTTCAAAATCCATTTGTCTGAAACAATCTGTTGCCAAAGATAAAAATGGAGTTTCAGACTTTTGGGAAGTAAAAAAAGGGTTAGGATGGGGGGGGGGTCACAATGTCTCCTGAACAGTCATTCAAACTTGTTAGACATTCCTTAGTTTTAGGAGGTCTGAGACTTTTTTTGGAACATCCTTGCCATTTCTTCTTAAACTCCTGTTTACCTGTATTTTGATGAGACTGAGATAGTAAATCCCTTGGAAAATTTGGAAAAGGAGGGCTGAAATGATTTCCTAGATCAGATAGTAATGTTAATAAGCCAACTGTGCAGGATCCACCCAGGCGTAGGTGCGAACCAAATCAGGCAAAACCTTCTGATAGAGCACAGAACACAAGCCAAAAAAGCACTTGAAAGTACTAGAAAGCACTTAAAAGCACTAAAAAATTATTCAAGTATTCACTCAAATGTCTTTTCAGACCACAAGTTCTTTCAGACCATTATGGTTTGAAAAAGCTACATAGCGAAAGCGCTTACCACTTCTACTTGAGTGAATAAAAGCTACTGTTTACTACGCATTTGGATTTATTGGAAGGAATGGTCTGAAAGAACTTGTGGTCTGAAAAGACATTTGAGTGAATACTTGAAGAATTTTTTAGTGCTTTTAAGTGCTTTCTAGTACTTTCAAGTGCTTTTTTGGCTTGTGTTCTGTGCTCTATCAGAAGGTTTTGCCTGATTTGGTTCGCACCAACGCCTGGGTGGATCCTGCACAGTTGGCTTATTAACATTACTATTTTATGTGTTTCTTTTTTATACTGTGCAGGTACCTTTGTTTGCTAGTGGTACTTTTTATTATTTATCGATTTCCTAGATCAGCTTGCACCTTTCATCACACTTTTAAATGACCTCAGTGGCAGAGGGACCAAGCACTAAATCTCTACCTAAGGGAGAATGTAAAATCTCATTTTTAACATCATCTGTGAGGTTCTGAGAATGCAGCTATGCTAACTTCCTTAAAACAGTACCAGTAGCCATAGCCATGGAAGACGTATCAACACAGTCATATGCAAACTCTAAAAAATGAGTAGTGTGACCTGTACAAGAGAAGAAAAGTTATTTAAAGCAGATTTTTTTCCTCACAAGAAGAAACTGCAGATAAAACATTCCTCATGCTTTCACAATTTGTCAGAACAAACTAACATATGAGCCTGACAACTCAAAATTCTGAAAATCAAAATTGGAGAATGTGTGTGTGTGTGTGTGTGTGTGTGTGTGTGTGTGTGTGTGTGTGTGTGTGTGTGTGTGTGTATATATATATTTTTTTTTTGTTTGTTTTTTTGTTTGCTGTACCTATCTAGAATTTTCTCATCTTTAGCAGAAAGAGTTGGATTAGAATTAAATAAGTGCTTAGCAGCAGTGGGATCAACTAAAGGTATAGCTGCTGGGTCAGGCTTTGGAATAGTATATAAAATTGTAAAAGACTGAGAAACATTATACATCCTACCTGCCTTTTTAGGGGGCAGCTGGCTGAATTCCAGGCAGTAACAGATTTGTCTTCTAAAGCAGACAGAACAGGAGGAATGGGTGTAGGTTCTGGAAAATCCATCTGTAACAACTCATAGTTTTTTTCTAATGGAATTATTAACCTTGGTGCTCTCATTGAAAACACTGGCACGATCTAGCAACAGTGTCAGAGAAAGCAAAATACCCATAGGGAGAATCAGAAACTGACCTCTCCTCTGAGTCTGAATCAGAAATTTGAGGGGAAAAAATGTATCTAGCTCTGCATCTCTCTGTTCAGATTCAGAATCTTGAATCTCTTTGGGAAAAGAGGAATCTCTCCTTTTTTTAACCAGTAACTACTTTTCAAGAAGGACCAATAGCCTGAATTAAACCCTGGGCCAGATCCAGTAAACTATCTAAAAAAATTAAGGAGGAAGAGATACATGCTTGGTTTTCTGTTTCAAATGTGTATCTTCATAGGAAAAGCACAACATTCTGAAAGGTTTAACTATGAAGAGTTCTCAAAATAAACAGTTAAATAAATGCAAGCTTCAAGTTGGATAGAGACGTAAATACCAGTTAGACCTGAAGACATCAGTGTTACAGAAATGACTTCCTGATCATTCTGAAATTGTACAGTGATGAGGAAACCTAACACACAGATGATGCATGCACAGCTGTAAATTTAAAGCAAATATTTTTGCAGACATGTATAAATGCTATCCAGAAACTAACATTTCGATAACAACTTTAGAAAGGTGTTTAACTCTTCACACAGTAAGAAGATACTTCCACAAAAACAGAAAAGATATATACTTCTTTAATGCCTTCAATGTTAGGGCCAGGTCCAAAACATAGCAAGCATTTTAATTAAACTCTTTAGGTGCTACTGGAGCCTAGTTGTCTGCCGCAACCACATTTGTTTATGGGCTTATATATAGTTCTATAAGCAAAATATAGTTTTAAATCAGAAACGTCAGTATTAGCCAGTGAAATGAAAGCTAGCTGTATTTTGCAGTAAAAAAATATTTCAGGCAAGCATGAGCTACATAAATATTTCAGTGAAGAAATGGAGAGAGGAAGCCAGGTGCATCCTGCTTTGTTCTACACCAGCAGCAGCCTTCATTTTCTAAGAATCCACAGTATTTGCAATCTCAAAGTAAGCAGAAAGGTAACACTAACACTGTAATTTACTGTTACAGTGAATACTCTCAATGAAGAAGTGTCTTAAATGGATGAGATTTCAAATTGCTGAGTTTAACTCCCTGATGTTTAAATCAGGGATCAGTTTTTGACATACAGCTTCTACTGGTGATGGGTGTCTTTTCCGCCCTCTTTTCACTGCAGTGGTGTGGATTTAGAAGCCTTCCCCACTGCAGTAAATGCTTTTTATATATTTTTTGATGTATGAAAGCTTCAGCTATTGCTTTTTTCTGGTCTTGCTGAAGCTTCAGTCAACTGAAATTCAGAGAGTCATACGGGAGGCTGGAAATGGACAGCAAATGAAAAGCAAGTACTTTGCATTATGTGGTACCTCTATAACATTTCACTGAGAGGCACCATGGACATTTGTCTGGAAGAAGCATTGCTTTCATTCAACTCATGTATGAGCAGGGTAGCCTGGATCTCTCGTTCATGCGTAATTTGCACCAACCAGCAAATAAGATAGCACAGCATCAAGTAAAAGTGACAAAGACAAACCTTGGGACTCTGAAAAAGACTTTGCTGAATAAGGAAGCCTTAACCCCCAAAGTTTCAACACTACACCAACAGACTGCTCTACTGCTGAGGTTTTCACCTCATGGAGGCCTCAGCCTGGACATCAATCTCATGGGTGAAGGCTCATGCTAAGATAGCAGTCCAGGAGATCTGCTTGGCCATTATTGTACGATACAACACTACTTGTAAAGCCTAATTCCTTATCTAATAAATAAATAAATACCATTAATCATCTGTATCTCAGCTTATCAGTACACTGCTGTGTGCTAGCAAGACAAATGTACAGGGTCCAGAATGTTTGAAAATGTGCAGCTCAGAAACCCATGCACTATAATCCTTTTAACAACTCAAATATAGCTGTCCCTGACACACAAAAAGGAATTGTAACAGGAATCATTACAAAGAACTACTACTTAAAACTACTTAATTATTTATGCAGAGGAGCAAATGTGTGCTATACAGAAAAAAATACACCCCACACATTAATCTGAATATATTTATGGAGTCTAAGACTTCTGTGACAATGAATACAAAAATAATTCACAAAGAAGGAAAGTCTTGCTTTCAGCTCATAGTACTATCTACAGCCATCATGAGTATCTGATGCTGTATACCAGTTTTGACAATTTGTCTCCCAAAAAGAGCTGTAGGTGCTGTATTGTTGTGTCAGTATAGGAATGTCCAGTGTGTGTGTGTGTGTGTGTGTGTGTGTGTGTGTGTGTGTGTGTGTGTGTGTGTGTGTGTGTGTGTATATATAGGTATATATATATATATATAGATAAATATGTTTGTGTACATGTGTGTGCACAGATATACTTATACAGATAATACAGAGGAAGAGAGACAAGGAAGAGAGTTCAACAGACAGATATTAGCACACATACAAAAAATAAATTCTGGGCAGCAGCAGCACTGAAGCAATCAAGACTTTTGATGACGCAAACAACTACGACAACAACTGCAAAGAAAAGCAATAGTGAAATCAAAGGCATCAATAGTTTTATTATTGGCAGAAAGTTGTACTTCATTTCAACTGTACAGAAAAGAATTCTTTACATCTGCAAGTAACTTAATGCAACAACTGAAAAGGTTTGATAAGCTATCATAAAAGGCCCCTCCAAGTACTTTATTTCAGGCAGGTAACCTAAGATAACTGGAAACATTTGTTCAGCACCTGAGTGTTTTCTCTTGTTACCAAAGCTGGCATATAACACCTTGGCACAAGTTACCAACTTGTAACTGGAAACAAAAAACTATGTCTATTAATAGTGCTGTTCATACAACGTACAGCAACCAATGAAAAGGGGAGTATTATCACTTGCACACAGGCACCATGGAGAAGCAGCAGTTTTGCCAAGCTCCCTTCACAACTCGGTGGTCTGCTTGTTTAGTTTCCCCAGATTCAGCTCAGCTAAACATCTGATACTTCAGAACCTTCACAGCTCAAATGTTTCAGGTAGAAGCTCCATAAACGTAAACACCAAGATGTAACATCAGTGCAAGGTATTACCTAATCCACAGAATTTACAGATGAACAAGGGAAAAAAACAAACACGACTCATACAAGCAGCAGTGTGATTTTGTTCTATTGTATTAACCATTCCAATAAACAATTATCAGATAAAACAATAGTATTTAGTGACTATCTATAGTAATATGCTTTATGAACAGCTGCAATATCACATACTGAAATGCCTTATTAAAGTTTTGTTATAAAACTCATTTGTTTTTTCAAAGTATTCAGTATGTACTATCATCCAAAATAAAACATATAAAGTATTCATGACAAAAAATATAAAAACTGTTATAATGATCAAATAAACCTCCTTTTCAGGGTATACATTTTTACTGTCAGGGTTGGAAAGGCCAACATTTCATTGTAACTTTCAGCCAGGAACACCTGTTAAATCTGTTGCCTTTAACTCAACACCACACTGTTTTACATCATTTCAGTTCAAAATGGCTTTGTGAATGAAGGAAATGCATAGTGCTTAATGTGTTCCGCCTTTTTTATTTTATTATTTAACAACTTCGAATTTAATACTAAAAATGTAGTTCCCAGGAAATGTGAAAAATAAAGCTAAATAATTTTGTAGGACATTTATGACCACTGTTACTTTGTAGTCTATATCAGAATTTGCTAAACTGATTTAAAAGTTAGAAATGAGAAATGTAGAATATACAATTACAAGTTTATCATAATAGTACAGCTTCAACAAACTCACTAATTATATCACACATATGGAATCAAAGATAGCTGGGTGTATTCCTTATATCAGCTGATATGGAGGGCCTTCTCCTTCTTCTTCTTTCGGCTTTTCCTGGTTAGGGGTCGCCACAGCGGATCACCTGTCCGCTCATGATTGGCAGTAGAGTTTTATGGTGTCGAGTTGCCAGTCTGGTGCCCAACCTTCCACGGAAGGCACACGCATGCACACACTCACGCCTAGGTCCAATTTAGAGTGTCCAATCCACCTACAGCATGTCTCTGGGATGTGGGAGGAAACCGGAGCACCCGCAGTAAACCCACGCGACCACAGGGAGGACATGCAGACTCTGCACAGAAGGCACCCCAGCCAAGGATCGAACCGGAGAACCTCTTGTAAACACTCAGGTGCATCCTTTCTGAGGGTCTCACACATGGCTGTTTCAATTACGCAAGCCCCCTGTGATGTCCCCACGCTGGGCCAGTAATCAAGGCGCCTGAATCCTCACCACTGACACTGGAGAGGGAACCTCACTTGGAATTCAAATGGATACACTCAGTATTTCCAGTTGCAGACCTCGCTGCATCAAGCACAATTTCCTTAAGAGTAAACAGGGCACACACTCAGCCTGGGGTTTAGATGTTTCTGTCTGTTTCCCTCCAGGTCCCCAATAAAGGTCCCCACTGTCACTGTGAAACCAGTGTTTCGTGTCCCTGCCCAAGTAGCCGACGCACACACACTCTGAGATTTCATACACACACACCTGGGAAAGACTGGCACAGATTTACTAGCTATGCCACCTTCTGCCCAGACTATAAGGTAGTTTCACTGCCACCAGTCAGTTACTATAAGGCTCTTAAAAGGGTATCCAATTATACTGAGTGAAGTTAATACTAATACAAATGGCAATGTTGACCAAACAGCCAGGCTTTCATGAGTGGCTAGAGTTATCACCAAATAAATATGTGGAAAATATTCTCAAAAATAAATAGTTTCCAAAAAGGACCAGCCACAGTGAAAAGTTTAAATATATTTAATAAATCATAAAATATGAAAATACTAAATATCTATTTACAGTAAACACCAGAGTTTCAGTCACAGGAGATATTAAAAATAACACCAATGGAAAGTTTCACAAAGTTATAGAAAAACAGTATTTCTAATCTTGCTACATTTCTCTGAGTAATCTAAAAGAATTACTGTTCCCTAGTTAAGTTACTTACTATGGCAAGGCAAGATAATGTGGGCGAGTGGTCCTTGTTGTCAGATCCAAGACAAAGCAGGATGCTGCGAGCAATTTCCTATGAATATCTAAATATTATTTCAGAGTTGATTACACAATGACATCACATCTGGTCATCTTACTCTGTGTACCACACTCACCAAAACTACAAGCTGCTAGGGTTTTAGCACCTATGTGTTACCATACACACAGATAGAGCTTTTGTCAGATCTCCTGGAAGTCATAAAGCCATAAAACACTTCTCTTCCTCCTACAGGAGATAGAAGCTATTCTCTAGCACAAACATTACATCTCTGGCCTCATTCAAAACTGTAGGCTAACATCTTTATGGCTTAACCATAAAGTCATTTAATTTCAAGAATATTTTGCAAAGTCAGGTGAATTAAGATTAACCTCTTCACTTCCAGTATATGCTGTTACAATGTATACATTTAGACAGTTACAATAATGCATGTACATTTCTTTTCCTTTCAGCAGGGCACACTGTTGATACATTTTAACCCAAGCAAACCTCACAGATACATTTTCAACACAACCATCTGTACAAATCAATTTAATATACAAATGACATATAATTACTTACAAAATTCCAGCTAGCTGTGTTGGCCCTACTTCTCCTGTCATGGCTGGCAGTACCTCCTATCGTCACACCCCCTCTCACAGCAGCATGACTTCTATAACCCATAGTTTTTTCATTAATCTTGGGTTATGTCCCTGTGGTTCCCAGTCTTCTTCAGACTAGGTTCCATCTCCTTAAAAAACGTGGTGGCTACAAAATATAAAATGTTAAAAGATTTTTGTTTACAGTAAAATCTTGATGAGGAGCAATAAGACGGCATAATATTAGCCAAAAAAAGAAAGTTCTGCCAAAGACCTACTGCTATAGCTAATGTTCAGCATGGGTTTGTATGTTTATAGTATCAGTTTACAGTGCAAAATAAAGGTGAAAATAGATAATTGAAAAACCTGTAAGTTACTTAACCATTTATATTATCTCAAATAAAAAAACAAAAGTAACCACAGTGTAAAATATAACTAAAAAAAAGTCCAAAACATACACTGTGAAGCAGTAGGAAACACTTTCAGTCAGCCAAACTCTTCAGTCCAAGCTGTTTTTATTCTTCCAACATACAAAGACGCAGATTGAGCACCTTCATCCCCTGAACTGATACTGGTGCCCATATATTCTGTCTCTAAGATGCCTTTCTGTCTTGCCTATATAATAATCTGGACAGGTTTTGCAAGCTGCCAGATATATCACCCCTGATGTTTGACAATTTCCTTTTTCAAAGAAAACCTTACACTTCAAAATGTTTTGCAGGGTTACCATGTACTTAGCTTGTATGAACTTACATTGTGCACAAGCACAACATCTTGTTGTACCACTATTACCCACTACCTGACTTTTGTTAGTAAGTTCAAATGCCCCTTTTAAATTAAGCCCAGTTTTGTATACAAAAGTGGGTGTCTTCCCAACAACTGAAGAAAGGCATCTTAGGGACAGAATATACAAGCACAAGCACCAGTACCAGAATGCTACAAGAACTATAAATAATGCCCTATATAAACATTCATTAGTATGTGCAAATTTTGTTCAATTTTTATTTGGTATTGTGGAGCGAGTTAAGACCAAATCCTAGAGGGGAAGATTACAGAAATTATATAAAGGAAAAGGAAATTAAGTGGCAAATAAAACTAGCTGCGACCCATGTACCAGGTCTTAATGAAATGGTATCCTTAAAACCAATATTAGTGAGGAAAGCTACCTCATAAGTACTGTGGATCTTAGAGTGTGTGTGTGTGTGTGTGTGTGTGTGTGTGTGTGTGTGTGTGGGGGTTCAATTAGCCATTATATATATATATATATATATATATATATATATATATATATATATACACGTTTTAAAGCAAGTCAATGGGCACAATGTGGTTGATTTTTTATCTTAAACAATTTTTAAGTTTACATTTGATGAATGTCTTGGAATTTGAAAAGTTCTTTTTTATAAATGATGTTTGTTAAAATGTTCTTGTGTTAAAAGGTGTTTGTAGTGCATTTCATTTGAGCATTAAGGTAGTTGTAGCTTTAAAAGATTGTGAAGGGTGATGGCATAACTCATTTTTAACAGTATTTAAAGGCTGTACTATGGAGTGCAGTTAGATTCTGATGAAGTTCCCAGTTCATGGGATGAAAGTGCTCAATCTATGTCTGTATGCTGGAAGAATAAAAACAGCTTGGACTGAAGAGTTTGGCTGACTGAAAGTGTTTCCTACTGCTTCACAGTGTATGTTTTGGACTTTTTTCATCTATATTATCTGCCTTTAATACAGTTGTTCAAAACTATATTTAAATCAATTTAGGTTTTCACTCTGATTCTACAAAATTATGTTTAAATTCATTTAGGTTTCCACTCTGATTCTAAGTTTAAGAAGCAGATTTCCAGAAATTCTTTTCGTCAAACAGAAATTATAATTTAGAAATAGTGACCCAAACTGAAGTGGAGCATCCATTACATCTATACGTATCTAAATACCTGGTCAGCAGTCATCACTGCAGTGGTACTTGACACTGTACCCCAGTTTGCTGCCATTTACAATGAACCACATAGAGTTCGTAGCTTAGCTCTCTGTCTTGCAGTCTTGTAAGTCACCTAGACAGGGATTCCAAAGCTCTTCTGAAGTTCTTGTCTGCAGGTACAGCTGTAAAATGCTTGTCTTTGTCTTTTGAAGTCTTCACTGTCAAACATGGCTAGGACAGCTTACAAGAGCAAGAGTAATGATATTAGTTTAGTTACTGAGGACCTGAAATGGTGCACCAACACACTTCCATTGTCCCCTGTAGAAAACCTTTAGCAGTCCTAATGGGTAGTGTTCCCACCACTCCCATTTGGGCATTCTAAACTGTATGGGTACCCACTTTGTGAAAGGTCCTCATGGTGACTGCAGTACCAAAGAAATTGGACCGTATCCTCCAGCCTCTCAGAGAGACGTTTTCTGGACAGATTCTAAACTAAACTTAAATAAAGCAAGCAGATCATCCACTGGTAAAGAACTAAAAGTGGTGGAAGAAGTTGGGAAGGGATTCTGCAGGTCTTCAAACATGGCAGTATGTCTCTTTTGCATGCAATTTATTCAACACTAGTTTGAGTTAATTTGCTCAAATTACATTTGTGGAAATTGTGCACTGAGTGAAAGTGTCATTTTACAGATATTATACTGAGGGAAATGCACCTTGATCAGTGTTACTGCTTCAGCACTAGGGCAAGTCATTGATTTTAGGGTTAGAGTTAGGATCTGACAGTGTTACAATTAAAGTGTGGGTGCCTGTTGAAGTTTGGTTTAGTTACATTTACAGTTTTGTTAAAGTTGGGGGGTTCAGGTGTGTCTGCAGTATTTCTTGTATAGCGGTTAGTGTCAACATGAAATAATGTTGATAATAATGTAAACTGGTGTCTCCTGTGCACACCGACAAAACAATTTTCACACATCTGGATTTTCAGTTATCTGGATGTGATTTTTGTGGTTTTTGAAAAAGTTTATGTTCAAGCAGATGTGACAAGGCAAAACCAATATACATACTACAGAAACATCGCTCCTTAGTACGCAGCATAAAACACTGCACACAGAAATGATTATAGGTGCATTTTACAATGAAATATTGTGTTTCCCTTAGCTGAGAAAAAAATATAGTAACTTGGATAGCTAAACAATATAATAATGGCAGCATAAAATATTGCACTGATAAAAACTGCAAAACACTCCAAACATTTCTGCAATTAGACAATGTCTGTCAAAATGACATCTAAAACAGAAAATCTTGATACAACAGTTACGATATTTTAAGCACTGACAAAACATCACATGATAAATAGTACTGAAATAATCTTATAGTCATGACCTTTACCACGCAAGCTTCTTGTGTACTATTGCTTTCTCCCTGAATGGGCTAGATGTTCAGTCAAGCAGCAGAAAGAAGGAATCACTTTATTCAAAGTGCATGTCTTCACAGATGAGAGTTACATACAGACATCATTATAGGGACAGTTCTTTATAAGAACTCTGCAAAATTAAGTAAATTAGTTGAAAGTACATTCTAACTGGCACCTATGGTGCAAAAGAATGAAGCCGGATAACACTGATAACACAGGATCTGCCTGCAACCTGGTGCTGAGGAATCCTACAGAGAAAGGTTAGATTAAATGGTGAAAGCAGACTCACCCTTCTCAGGAGATGGGCGATGGAGGTGGCTTATGTCTGCTGCAAGGCTACCCCACACTGGAGACTGTGAATCAAAAAACATCCAATGAACAGTACAAGTGTGTACTCTGCTCCACTGAGCATCTCTTTGTGAATTGGTGCATGCATGGAAACAATGCATTACTGAGCTGGCACTGTGGCTCTACTGAGTCAGACAAGCAAGGCTACAGGGAGTAGGACACTAGGCCATGCAGAAAATCCCTGTGGCTGCCTGGATGACAGCCTCTATTAGCTGTTAATGTGGCAAGCATTACAGGGGAACAAATGGCAGAAAAAGGCTGTATGGTAGTTTGATATTTCACAGATGCAGGGAGAAGAAAGCTCATGCAAAAGGAAAAAATCCTAATTGTGGTAAGTATACTATAATGAAAGTTTCAGCTCTTATCCAAGTAATTTTCTTAAGCCTATTGTTTTCTCATTGCTTCTTAGCAATGAATGTAACATGCATATATTCTGTCCAATAATCTTACAATAGTTTTCATTGATCAAATAGGTACCAGATGCAGTACCTAACTTCTGGTTAAAAAGTATTAACATCTTTGCCTAAGATTTAATCATGAGTAAGAACTATTTATATGCACACCCAGAACAGACACCAATCTGACAAACAGGAAAAACAACGCTCCTACTTAAGAATGAACCTGCAAGCTACCTAAAATTATAGGCCAACAACTTGTCTTCCGATGACGATAAACTATACATCTAGAATTGATGCCGACAGATTTTATAGTCATTTAGAAGAAAACTCAATTATGGCAGTAGAACAAAAGAGCAATAAAAAAGTCATATGGAACAAGACAAAGGATCATTTGTTGTTAAATAAAGTCATAGTGGAGAACTGTAAAGGGAAAATCTAATATGGCATGGATTGACTACAATCATTTGCATTTGATAGCATCCCTCATTCATGGATAAAAGCATGCTTAAAAATGTATGATATACCCTACACTGATCGACAACATTACAGTGACCTTGAAACAGTTGCAGACCACTTTGCAATTAATCCACGATAAAAGACAAATTATTAGCACAGAGATAAAAATTCAAAGGGGGGATATTCCAGGGTGACTATCTGTCACCGCTGCTATTCTGCCTTGCCCTTAACCCATTAGGCCATGGCTATAATTTGGCTCCTAGAAAAAAAACAAAGTGTAAAGACTTCTCAACTTCTGTTTGTCGAGGATTTAAAACTGTATAGCTCATCAGATGAGGAACTGAATGCACAAGAGCAGGTTGTCAAAACTTATTCAGATGATATAAGAATGTCATTTGGTCTTGATAAATGTGCAAAAGCAACCTTTAAAGCAGGAAAACTGCAGTACCAGGAAAACATCAGTTTGGGACAAGAATGTGATATAAAAAAAACTTCAGCAAGAGGGAATGTATAAATATTTGGGAACTGATGAAGGATCAACAATAAAACATGAACAAATCCTAACAAAACTTCGTAATCAATATTTTAGAAGACTTAAATTAATCCTGAGAACAGCGCTTACATCTAGGAACAAAAGCCAAGCTATATTTGCTCTTCCTGTCCTAACTTAGTTTTGGAGTGATTGACTGTCCCCAAAACATGTTGGATAGATTAGACAGGAAAACAAGAAGGATGCTTCATGCTCACCAAATGATTTATAAAAATCAGTGTATACAATACATTTCCCATTCCGAAGGTGGTATGGGCCCCCTTGAAACTGATCACATGTATAGATCTGCAAACGTGGGACTCCAGACATACCTGCTGACTTCACAAGACCCAACCATAGTGAAAGTTTTGAAATTTGAGGAGACTAAATCTAAGATGACTTCTCTGCTTAATCTAGCAGAAGCATATTGGCATCGAGCAGAAATGGAAATCAAACCACAAGTAGATAAAAATCAGGCAGCAACTGAATGTGCCAAAAAACAAACAAAAGAATATACGGTGAAAGACCAGATGGAAAAGCAAGAAATGTGGAAAATGCATAAATATAGTAGCAAGTATAGAAAACTTCTGGAAGAACCTCATGTTGTTCAGGAATGAACACAGGAATGGTTAAGGAGAGGCGAATTCAAACCAAGAAATGAAAGGTTAATATTGGCGGCCCAAGACAGTGGGCGCCGTACACATGGGATTACAAAGTCCATTGAACATGTGGGAGAAACAGACAAATGTAGATTCTGTAAAATCGAATTGGAAACAGCCGCACACCTCGTTGCTGGTTGTAATACACTAATGGCAGAAGGACTGTATACTGAAAGGCATAATAATGTGGCATGACTGTTGCACTGGGGATTGTGCAAACATTATGGTATTGAAGTGGCTGAAAAACACTGGAAACATGAGCCACAAAGCATCATAGAAAATGGTGAAGTTTATATCACATGGGATCCCCCATTACCAAAAGTTCAAAAGGCAGCCATTAGAAAACTGGATGTAGTGGTCCAAGAAAAGAAGACAAAAGTAAGACTGATCATTGAAATCGCCATACCCAGTGATTACAGTGTGTTATGCGCATACAGAGAGACACAAAGTCATAAAATATCAGGATTTGTAGGCAGAAACAAGAGCAATGTGGAAGAAAGACAGCCAGACAGTTCCAATGGTAGTAGTGGGACAACGGGTCTTTAAAAAAGAATCTACAATCGAGTTTGGATATTACGGAACCACATCTTTCCACCCTTCTGGCCTTTGGGGTAAGGCCTGGAAGGAGTCGAAACGGACTCCGACAGCAGAAAGGGTCTTGCCATCAGTCTCGCACCTAGTCAGGGTTTCTTTCACTTGAGGACCAAAGAGATGATCCATCAAAGGGAGTTCGTGAAAGACGTCTTGAAAGGGTCCGCAAATTGCATAGCCGCATCCAGGCGTGCCTACGTAAGGCCACACCTGTCCCTGCGGCTCTGCTCGCTCCATCGACCGCGTAAGAAAGGAGGCGCATGGAGGAGTTGGATATGGAATTAAGGGTAGCCAGCTGCGTGTTCATCTTGTCTTGGAAACCCGCAGCTGTAGGATCCTTTAACATTTCACTCGCTTCCTTGATCAAGTCCCTTTGAAGACGAGTGAAATGGCACAGGTAGTTCAGCGAATGCATGGTAAATGTCGCTGAGGAGAACATCCGCTTCCCGTACCTATCCATGGACCTAGATTCCTTGTTAGGTGGATGGACAGGTACTGAAGGATCAGCCAGTTCCTTCTTTGTGGCAGCAGCTACCACCATAGCATCCACAGAAACTCCTTTTGTTAAAAATTGCTTGTCTGCTGGAGCTGTGATGAACTTAGAGGGTCTCCTGGGAGTGGGGTCCACTGAATCAGGAGCCGTCCATGCCTTCTTAGCAACCACCTGCATGAGGGTGTCGAAGGGAGGGACACCCAGGAGGTGGAAGGACGAGAGCCAAACGCCTCAAGATACACAGATTCGTCCTCCGAAGGGTTGAGGGCTGGCCAATTTCCCCTCTGTTTCAGGATCTCCAGAATGTCTGCAAATGAGACATCTTCAGAAGGGGAACGGGGAACCCTCAGAATCATCCAAATCTGTGTCTGACGTGATAGACTCAGGTGAGTCAATGTGTTTCCTCTTACACTTCCTCTTCCGAGGGGGCGCTTCTGCCAAATCAGGAGAGGCCTCGGAAGAGGATGAAATTCCCACAGGGGGCTCCTGAGGAGCTGGCTCTCTGCGGTCCGGGATGAGGGAGTGAGTCGACTTACCCTGAGGCAGCATAGAGGGAGGGGCAGACGGAGCCGACTGTGGAGTAGAGCCAGGCTCTAACACCTCCGCATGACCTCGAATGCACCCCTGTCAGGCAGAGCCAGAGATCCCGCTCCGAGGAGCTAAGAACCCCTCGGCACCGACAGTGATGGTTCGAGGCCGATGTCGAGCCGAACTCACCAGCGCGAAGCCCCGAGAGGGAGAGGGGGTCGGACAAGGGTCCGATGCCACTCACCCCTCGGAGCCGACGAGGGAAGTCCGGCGCGAGATTCTTCCAAAGAAGAAAACGGAGCCATGACGGGCGAAGACAATTGTATCGGCTCCGACGTAATCACAGTCTCGGTTCCGACGCGACCCGGCTCGAACTCAAGAGAGTCGAAGGAGGAAAATGTTGATGGACCGGGGCAGGCATCGACTGATGAGTCGGGCTCTGAAGCATCTGGGCTAGTGCCTCGGACTTAAGTAGTCGACTCACTATCCTCTGAAGGTCATGATCCGACAGCCTCGATGACCTAGACGAGTGAGACCTTTGGCTCCGTTCAGACAGCAGGGGAGATCCTGGAGCCGAATGAACGGAGCCAAGAGATGGTGACCTGGACCTCTTCCTAGTTGTCGGCTCCGAAGGTCTGGTCGGAGCCGACACGGAACTCAATAACCTCGGCTCCGGCCGAGCCGAGGAGCCACAGAAACTGTGGACTGAGACTTATCGGCTCCAGCCGAGCCGATAAAGGCAAAGGTTGAGCAACCTGAGGTCTCGGCTCAGAAGCCGGAGCGAAGACCTCGATGCCTTAGAGGGCTTTCCTGTTGAAACAGACAGGGAATCCTCTGGCTTCAGTAAGCCTCTAAGAATTAATTTATTTTTTCTTTCCTGCAGGACCCTGGGGCTGAAGCCATGGCACACAGCACAGGAGTCCTGCAGGTGCAAAGGCCCCAGACAATAGACACAAGAAGTGTGAGCGTCTGTCAGAGACATTTTCTGACAGCACGCATCACACTTCTTGAATCCGGAGACCTTTGCTTCTTTAGACATTTTTGACTGACAGGTGTACACAAACACACACAAACACACAAGTTATACCCTGTCAGGAAAACACAATAAAATTAGTAGTAATACTAGTATTTAAAACTACAATAAAGTAGAATAAACTACCAAAAAAACACACACACTCCACTAGGGAAGGGAAGGCCTAAAGGCCCAATGGAAGAACCAAAGGTTCTAGGGAAAGAAAACGGAAAATATTTAGGGTCGGGAATAAAGTTTTCTAACCTACACTAACTAAGTAAGAATATTAACTTAAAAGGGGTTTTAAAGAGTAATTTTTACAAGAAAAATAGCACTCACCAGGAACCGGTAGAAACAACCAACCTCGAAGCTGTAGCGGCAAACGAGATCTGAGGTAACTCTCGCCTAGCATTGTGGGATATAAGGGGAGCCTCGAGCCGGTGGAACCAACTCTCGAGCTTTTAGAGTGGCCGAGTCGGAGCCGAGGTCGGCTCCGAACCCATCCAGCAAGAATGAAGGCGAGATAGACAACTTAACATCTATATTTAAATCAATTTAGGTTTTCACTCTGATTCCACAAAATTATGTTTAAATTCATTTAGGTTTCCCCTCTGATTCTAAGTTTAAGAAGCAGATTTCCAGAAATTCTTTTCATCAAACAGAAATTATAATTTAGAAATAGTGACCCAAACTGAAGTGGAGCATCCATTACATCTATACGTATCTAAATACCTGGTCAGCAGTCATCACTGCAGTGGTACTTGACACTGTACCCCAGTTTGCTGCCATTTACAATGAACCACATAGAGTTCGTAGCTTAGCTCTCTGTCTTGCAGTCTTGTAAGTCACCTAGACAGGGATTACAAAGCTCTTCTGAAGTTCTTGTCTGCAGGTACAGCTGTAAAATGCTTGTCTTTGTCTTTTGAAGTCTTCACTGTCAAACATGGCTAGGACAGCTTACAAGAGCAAGAGTAATGATATTAGTTTAGTTACGGAGGACCTGAAATGGTGCACCAACACACTTCCATTGTCCCCTGTAGAAAACCTTTAGCAGTCCTAATGGGTAGTGTCCCCACCACTCCCATTTGGGCATTCTAAGCTGTATGGGTACCCACTTTGTGAAAGGTCCTCATGGTGACTGCAGTACCAAAGAAATTGGACCGTATCCTCCAGCCTCTCAGAGAGACGTTTTCTGGACAGATTCTAAACTAAACTTAAATAAAGCAAGCAGATCATCCACTGGTAAAGAACTAAAAGTGGTGGAAGAAGTTGGGAAGGGATTCTGCAGGTCTTCAAACATGGCAGTATGTCTCTTTTGCATGCAATTTATTTAACACTAGTTTGAGTTAATTTGCTCAAATTACATTTGTGGAAATTGTGCACTGAGTGAAAGTGTCATTTTACAGATATTATACTGAGGGAAATGCACCTTGATCAGTGTTACTGCTTCAGCACTATGACAAGTCATTGATTTTAGGGTTAGAGTTAGGATCTGACAGTGTTACAATTAAAGTGTGGGTGCCTGTTGAAGTTTGGTTTAGTTATATTTACAGTTTTGTTAAAGTTGGGGGGTTCAGGTGTGTCTGCAGTATTTCTTGTATAGCGGTTAGTGTCAACATGAAATAATGTTGATAATAATGTAAACTGGTGTCTCCTGTGCACACCGACAAAACAATTTTCACACATCTGGATTTTCAGTTATCTGTATGTGATTTTTGTGGTTTTTGAAAAAGTTTATGTTCAAGCAGATGTGACAAGGCAAAACCAATATACATACTACAGAAACATCGCTCCTTAGTACGCAGCATAAAACACTGCACACAGAAATGATTATAGGTGCATTTTACAATGAAATATTGTGTTTCCCTTAGCTGAGAAAAAAATATAGTAACTTGGATAGCTAAACAATATAATAATGGCAGCATAAAATATTGCACTGATAAAAACTGCAAAACACTCCAAACATTTCTGCAATTAGACAATGTCTGTTAAAATGACATCTAAAACAGAAAATCGTGATACAACAGTTACGATATTTTAAGCACTGACAAAACATCACATGATAAATAGTACTGAAATAATCTTATAGTCATGACCTTTACCACGCAAGCTTCTTGTGTACTATTGCTTTCTCTCTGAATGGGCTAGATGTTCAGTCAAGCAGCAGAAAGAAGGAATCACTTTATTCAAAGTGCATGTCTTCACAGATGAGAGTTACATACAGACATCATTACAGGGACAGTTCTTTATAAGAACTCTGCAAAATTAAGTAAATTAGTTGAAAGTACATTCTAACTGGCACCTATGGTGCAAAAGAATGAAGCCCGGATAACACTGATAACACAGGATCGGCCTGCAACCCTGGTGCTGAGGAATCCTACAGAGAAAGGTTAGATTAAATGGTGAAAGCAGACTCACCCTTCTCAGGAGATGGGCGATGGAGGTGGCTTATGTCTTCTGCAAGGCTACCCCACACTGGAGACTGTGAATCAAAAAACATCCAATGAACAGTACAAGTGTGTACTCTGCTCCACTGAGCATCTCTTTGTGAATTGGTGCATGCATGGAAACAATGCATTACTGAGCTGGCACTGTGGCTCTACTGAGTCAGACAAGCAAGGCTACAGGAAGTAGGACACTAGGCCATGCAGAAAATCCCTGTGGCTGCCTGGATGACAGCCTCTATTAGCTGTTAATGTGGCAAGCATTACAGGGGAACAAAATGGCAGAAAAAGGCTGTATGGTAGTTTGATATTTCACAGATGCAGGGGAGAAGAAAGCTCATGCAAAAGGAAAAAAATCCTAATTGTGGTAAGTATACTATAATGAAAGTTTCAGCTCTTATCCAAGTAATTTTCTTAAGCCTATTGTTTTCTCATTGCTTCTTAGCAATGAATGTAACATGCATATATTCTGTCCAATAATCTTACAATAGTTTTCATTGATCAAATAGGTACCAGATGCAGTACCTAACTTCTGGTTAAAAGTATTAACATCTTTGCCTAAGATTTAATCATGAGTAAGAACTATTTATATGCACACCCAGAACAGACACCAATCTGACAAACAGGAAAAACAACGCTCCTACTTAAGAATGAACCTGCAAGCTACCCTAAAAATTATAGGCCAACAACTTGTCTTCCGATGACGTATAAACTATACACGAGAATTGATGCCGACAGATTTTATAGTCATTTAGAAGAAAACTCAATTATGGCAGTAGAACAAAAGAGCAATAAAAAAGTCATATGGAACAAGGGATCATTTGTTGTTAAATAAAGTCATAGTGGAGAACTGTAAAAAGGGGAAAAATCTAAGTATGGCATGGATTGACTACAATCATTTGCATTTGATAGCATCCCTCATTCATGGATAAAAGCATGCTTAAAAATGTATGATATACCCTACACTGATCGACAACATTACAGTGACCTTGAAACAGTTGCAGACCACTTTGCAATTAATCCACGATAAAAGACAAATTATTAGCACAGAGATAAAAATTCAAAGGGGGGATATTCCAGGGTGACTATCTGTCACCTCTGCTATTCTGCCTTGCCCTTAACCCATTAGGCCATGGCTATAATTTGGCTCCTAGAAAAAAACCAAAGTGTAAAGACTTCTCAACTTCTGTTTGTCGAGGATTTAAAACTGTATAGCTCATCAGATGAGGAACTGAATGCACAAGAGCAGGTTGTCAAAACTTATTCAGATGATATAAGAATGTCATTTGGTCTTGATAAATGTGCAAAAGCAACCTTTAAAGCAGGAAAACTGCAGTACCAGGAAAACATCAGTTTGGGACAAGAATGTGATATAAAAGAACTTCAGCAAGAGGGAGTGTATAAATATTTGGGAACTGATGAAGGATCAACAATAAAACATGAACAAATCCTAACAAAACTTCGTAATCA